>NW_012066684.1:0-354 GCF_000956235.1 Wasmannia auropunctata | reverse complement strand
AAAGGCAGTGTAAGCGTTGATTCTACTATTATCTCGAAGTCATCTTGGCATTCGATATCATCTATATAGCGTCATTTGTTTAAAGAAAAGGAAAAAAGAAGAAATCGCTATTTTTATAAACGTGACGTGAGTTACTTTCGTAGTACTTTAGAGACTTTATAGTTGTACATACATGTACATCGTATAACATATCAATGTATCGTATATACGGTGTAAAACGTAAATTCGTATATTTTCTCTTGAATAACATAAAAAACATTCTATTTTATTATTAGAATGGAAATCTCGTCTAATGATAATATTGTCTCTCGCTCTATATAAGTAGATCGGAAGAGCACACGTCTGAACTCCAGT
>NW_012066683.1:0-324 GCF_000956235.1 Wasmannia auropunctata | reverse complement strand
ACTGGAGTTCAGACGTGTGCTCTTCCGATCTTTTTCTTTTCTGTATAAGCGTTCGAGTTCCCTGGAAACCTCTAGCAGGGAGATAGGGTTTGGAACGCGAAGAGCACCGCAGTTGCGGCGGTGTCCGGATCTTCCCCTCGGACCTTGAAAATCCAGGAGAGGGCCACGTGGAGGTGTCGCGCCGGTTCGTACCCATATCCGCAGCAGGTCTCCAAGGTAAAGAGCCTCTAGTCGATAGACTAATGTAGGTAAGGGAAGTCGGCAAATTGGATCCGTAAACTTCGGAATAAGGATTGGCTCTGAGGAGCGACGTAATAACTTCGT
>NW_012066682.1:0-471 GCF_000956235.1 Wasmannia auropunctata | reverse complement strand
GGAGTTCAGACGTGTGCTCTTCCGATCTAGATATCAATAATTTACTTTTTGGTAATTGTTATTTAACATTAATAAATCGAAGGGAACAAGTTATAAATCTCTCTTGCTATCTGTTTGTTTATAATGCGATATCTAACAAATTAACGACGATGTCTGGAATCTGTATATGCGGTATTTGTTAGTTAGGACTTAAAAATCGGACTGAATTATTACAATTGTTTAAAAGTCATTATCTAACAATCCGAGTAAAAATATTGATGGTCCACTTGTTTGATATTTGTTATACGCTGTTTGTTTAACGCTAATTCGAAACAAATTCCATGTTCTTATGTTATTTTCGGTAAACAACAAAAATATAATTAATACATTATGCGTATCATGTGCTTTATAGAACTCAGTCGTTAAGGGCTGGCAGAAGAGACAGGCAAACTCGTTTACACTTCATTTGCACTTCATTCATGGTGCAGATAA
>NW_012066681.1:0-322 GCF_000956235.1 Wasmannia auropunctata | reverse complement strand
CTGGGCAGTCGCGTTTGTGAACGTGCCGGAAAGTCATAGGTTGGGTGAGGATGTTCCGACTCTCTCGGTGTCCATGATTCCCTCTCGGGGTTTCTTTGGGCCCGGGGTCAGGGTCGAGCTCTCCGGATTACCTCCGAGCGGTTACCGGATCACTCACGATGTTTCAACACTTTGATTCTCGTGAGAATTCCGACTCTCTTGGTGTCCTTGATTCCCTCGCGGGGTTTCTTTGGGCCTGGGGTCAGGGTCTGGCTCTTCTCCGATTATTCACGGTGTCTGAACACTGTGACTCGCAGATCGGAAGAGCACACGTCTGAACTCC
>NW_012066680.1:0-353 GCF_000956235.1 Wasmannia auropunctata | reverse complement strand
TTTTTTAGATCGACACTTTAGAAAACGATTCCTATTGATTTTTATGGAATTACATAGGTCCAAATGAAAATGCGTCAAATCTCCAAAAAATGTGTACTAATTTAAAAGGTTTCATGGCATAAACTAAAAATCGCACACAAATGCAGTTTACTGCTTTCGAAAGAGTGAATTCTTTATCTTTAATTTTCTTTTTTGTTGAGCGTTGTACGATTTTTCTTCACCGAGTTATTCAACATTGAAGCAAACAGGACCATTTTTGCTTCAATGTCGAATAACTCGGTGAAAAATAATCGTACAACGCTCAACAAAAAAGCAAATTAAAGGTAAAGATTCACTAGATCGGAAGAGCACAC
>NW_012066679.1:0-352 GCF_000956235.1 Wasmannia auropunctata | reverse complement strand
TGCTCTTCCGATCTGTAGTTTATCGTCCGTAAGGGTGCCTTCCGAAACATCAATCCAATCGGCCTTTTTTTCACAAGCTCTCGGCATGAATATGTTGTCGTGTGCCAAAGCGCAAATGTTACAAATCATTTTTGGCGCTGTTAGAAATTTTTAAGTGGCACTAGGGGTTGTTTATTAACCGTAAGGGTGCCTTCCGAAACATCAATCCAATCGGTATTTTTTTCACAAGTTCTCGGCATGAATATGTTGTCGTGTGCCAAAGCGCAAATGTTACAAATAATTTTTGGCCCTGTTAGAAATTTTTAATCGGCACTAAGGGTTGTTTATTGACCGTAGATCGGAAGAGCACACG
>NW_012066677.1:0-307 GCF_000956235.1 Wasmannia auropunctata | reverse complement strand
GGAGTTCAGACGTGTGCTCTTCCGATCTTAATACAACTTGGATTTTGTTTGTTTAATTTGATACAAGTTTTTTTTCGGGGTATATTAATTACAAAATAATTTTGCGTGATTGTTATATATTGAAGATAAAGCCACTTAGGTTTTTTCATGATTTAACAACAGTTTTTAAAATCATGAATACGTTAGAGATAATACAACTTGGATTTTGTTTGTTTAATTTGATACAAGTTTTTTTTCGGGGTATATTAATTACAAAATAATTTTGCGTGATTGTTATATATTAAAGATAAGATCGGAAGAGCACACG
>NW_012066676.1:0-314 GCF_000956235.1 Wasmannia auropunctata | reverse complement strand
TCCGGCTAAGCGCGATCTGATTTGATTAACTTTATTCGTTAATAACTCTGTAAATAATGGTCTGAGCCAAAATTGAAAGAGGAATTTTTAGTTCAAAATTTCATTCTCTTTTACGCCTTGAAATATTAATTAAGCGTTACGGGACACCCTGTATATTTAATGCTTTCTTTAGTAACAATTAACATACTTTTTCAAACAGTGAAGATGATTGAAAGACAGAAAATTTCACTGTTTGAATTGATATATTCTTATAAAAGGAGATTGAATACTCACTGATTATTACGAGCATACTATAGATCGGAAGAGCACACGTC
>NW_012066674.1:0-329 GCF_000956235.1 Wasmannia auropunctata | reverse complement strand
TAATTAAACGATTGAGCTAATGATGATGACGGTTTTTTATAACACTATTTCGAATTAAGAATATTCTATATTCTTCGGTTTACGTTCTCAATATGTGCTTGTGATGCTTATCACTACAAAATGCGTGATATCGTTACAAAATTAACTTTTTTAAAAAAAGTAAAAAAGGGTGCCAAGTGTTAGCGTGCTCCTCGAACAAAATTTGATGTTTATGATCTTCTTTTTAACAAAAAACAGGTGTACAAAATTAAACAATAAAACCTAAGCGGTACATCTATTTCTTCAAAATAAAACCTAAATGCTATATCTTAGATCGGAAGAGCACACGT
>NW_012066673.1:0-344 GCF_000956235.1 Wasmannia auropunctata | reverse complement strand
AGTTCAGACGTGTGCTCTTCCGATCTTTTATGCCTTTTATGAACTCTAAAATTTGTTTCCAATTTCTTTCTTTTATATAATATTCCATTCGGTAGTTTTTCCATTTTTATGTTCATTTGGTTAAACTACCACTTTTTTTCTCCCTCTTCATATTTTTTGTCCACAGAGCCTAGGCTCTGTGGACAAAATTTTAGAGAAGCCATATAAGATGTACAGTCCCAGAGTGTGATGGTAAGGATTTAGTATAAACAATTCAGGAGCACTGAGAACATATAAATTCAAAAGGAGTAAGACCATTAAGAGTTTTGAGTCTCTTTGCATAATTGTAGGCCATATAAAGATGC
>NW_012066672.1:0-517 GCF_000956235.1 Wasmannia auropunctata | reverse complement strand
TGCACTTCGAAGACTTGAGGACATACATAGAATTTATGAAAAGCAATAAAAAATTTCTAAAAATGCAATCTCTCACTTCGAAGACTCGAGGTCATGTATATAATGTTTTTAAAGCAAAGGAATATTTCTAAAAATGCAGTCTCTTCGAAAACTTGAGGACATGTATANAATTTTTTTATAGCATATAATTATTTCTAAAGATACAATCTCTTATTTTGAATACTCGAGGGCATGCATATAATTTCTTGAAAAGCAATAAGAAATTTCTAAAGATGCAATCTCTCACTTTGAATATTCGAGGACATGTATACATATATATATATATATTTATTAGAATTCAAAATCAGACATTTATATATTTAAGTGATGATATTTTAAGTTCTTATAAATTGAAAATTATTGTTAATTGTTATAATTTTGTTAACGTTGTAATTAATAATAAGAGTGTTAAATATCTCGCGCCTGTTTAAACTATCACGTTTCAGAGCTTGCGGTCGATCTTGTTAATTAAATATAG
>NW_012066671.1:0-431 GCF_000956235.1 Wasmannia auropunctata | reverse complement strand
GGAGTTCAGACGTGTGCTCTTCCGATCTTTCCCGCCGCTCAAACGTCGATTCTCGCCGTTTGAAGCTCGGAAACGTCGTATCCTTGCGTTCGCGGCGTTTCCACCATTCAAACGTCGAATCTCGACGTGCGAAGCGCGGAACCGCCGGATCCGAGCGCCCGCGACGTTCCCACCGCTTAAACGTCGATTCTCGCCGTTTGAAGCTCGGAAACGTCGTATCCTTGCGTTCGCGGCGTTTCCACCATTCAACCGTCGAATCTCGATGTGCGAAGCGCGGAACCGCCGGATCCGAGCGCCCGCCACGTTCCCACCGCTCAAACGTCGATTCTCGCCGTTTGAATACTCGGAAACGTCGTATCCTTGCGTTCGCGGCGTTTCCACCAT
This sequence comes from Wasmannia auropunctata, assembly GCF_000956235.1. NCBI lineage: Eukaryota > Metazoa > Arthropoda > Insecta > Hymenoptera > Formicidae > Wasmannia > Wasmannia auropunctata. Next base: position 47 of record NW_012066671.1, on the reverse strand, counting down.
TCAAACGTCGAATCTCGACGTGCGAAGCGCGGAACCGCCGGATCCGA
>NW_012066670.1:0-329 GCF_000956235.1 Wasmannia auropunctata | reverse complement strand
TGTGCTCTTCCGATCTTCTACCATTCAAACGTCGAATCTCGGCGTGCGAAGCGCCGAACCGCCGGATCCGAGCGCCCGCGACGTTCCCACCGCTCAAACGTCGATTCTCGCCGTTTGAAGCTCGGAAACGTCGTATCCTTGCGTTCGCGGCGTTTCTACCATTCAAACGTCGAATCTCGACGTGCCGAAGCGCCGAACCGCCGGATCCGAGCGCCCGCGACGTTCCCACCGCTCAAACGTCGATTCTCGCCGTTTGAAGCTCGGAAACGTCGTATCCTTGCGTTCGCGGCGTTTCTACCATTCAAACGTCGAATCTCGACGTGCCGTAA
>NW_012066669.1:0-377 GCF_000956235.1 Wasmannia auropunctata | reverse complement strand
CTAATATACTTATTTGAATTTTATTTTTGCCTCGTGCTTTGTCCGGATTTTCCTGGGCCGAGCCGAATTATCGGCGGTGGCTCCGAAGCACGACAGATTGTTAAAAGCCTCGTACCTTGTTCGGAATACTCCGGTTAAGGCTTCTTCTCGTAAGAGAGTCGTCTTATCGGGGAGATGACCCTTTCTGCTTTTATCTATTTTTCTATCTCCTGCTTCTGTCCCGTTATTCCTGGGCCGAGCCGAATTATCGGCGGTGGCTCCGAAGCACGACAGATTGTTAAAAGCCTCGTACCTTGTTCGGAATACTCCGGTTAAGGCTTCTTCTCGTAAGAGAGTCGTCTTATCGGGGAGGGGACCCTTTCTGCTACTAACTCTCT
>NW_012066668.1:0-303 GCF_000956235.1 Wasmannia auropunctata | reverse complement strand
TTTTTAAAGCAAACAAATATTTCAAAAAATTCAATCTCTCACTTCGAACACTCGAGGATATGCATATTATTATAAAAGTAATAAAAATGATTAAAAATATGATTTCTTACTTCGAAGACCCGAGGACATGTATATAAGTTTTATAAAGCATAGAAATGTTTCTAAAAATGCAATTTCTCACTTCGAATAGTCGAGGATATGTATATAATGCTTCTAAAGCAAAGAAATTTTTCTCTAAAAATGCACTCTTTCACTCCGAGGGATTGAGGATGTGCATATTATTTTTTGAAAAGCAATAAAAAT
>NW_012066667.1:0-698 GCF_000956235.1 Wasmannia auropunctata | reverse complement strand
TATCCCCTGTGTGCCTTGTCGACTCAGTCGAGTGCCCCCGTGCACCCCCGTCGACCGTTCGCCTCGATAGCGGAAAATTTTTGGCGCCGGAGGTAAACGCGGCGAAAGCAACACGCCGCGCGAAAGCAACACGCCGCGCGGGACTTAGAAAATTTTCGGGTCGGGTCCGGAGGTAAACCAGGCCGATCGACGCTTCCCCGCCAGCGCCCTTAATATTACGTCGATTCGCGTGCCCGCACGTCTGTTCGGCCACTCAAGTGCCCCGTGCACCACCGTCGTCCGTTCGCCACGATAGCGGAGAATTTTCGGCGTCGGAGGTAAACGCGGCGAAAGCAACACGCCGCGCAAAAGCAATACACCGCGCGGGACTTAGAAAATTTTCGGGTCGGGTCCGGAGGTAAACCTGGCCGATCGACCCTTCCCCGCTAGCGCCCTTAATATTACGTCGATTCGCGTGCCCGCATGTCTATTTGGCCACCCGAGTGCCCCGTGCACCCCCGTCGACCGTTCGCCTCGATAGCGGAGAATTTTCGGCGCCGGAGGTAAACGCGGCGAAAGCAACACGCCGCGCGAAAGCAACACGCCGCGCGAGACTTAGAAAATTTTCGGGTCGGGTCCGGAGGTAAACCCTGTCTCTTATACACATCTCTGAGCGGGCTGGCAAGGCAGACCGATCTCGTATGGCGTCTTCTGCTTGA
>NW_012066666.1:0-312 GCF_000956235.1 Wasmannia auropunctata | reverse complement strand
TTTCGATGAGTTTAGTATCAGTCTATTATATTTTTCGTTATATATATATACAGCATGTAAAATATGAATGAATGGATGAATGAATGAACGTGCGCGAATAGAATAATAAAAATAAAATATAAAAGAATAAATAACGTTCCATTAATTGAAGAAGCCTTTACCTGAAATAGAAAATAATAATAATATTTATAATGGGAAAAGTGATGACAATTCGGGCGGCCGATAAAAAATAAATATAATCCATGCGTTAGCATTTATTTTAATGATAGTTTGAGCATACATAATTATCTTACAGATCGGAAGAGCACACGT
>NW_012066665.1:0-496 GCF_000956235.1 Wasmannia auropunctata | reverse complement strand
TAATGCCGACAGTACTCCAACTTTCAAGCTTCATAACTCAAGATTTATTTCATAAAAAAATATTTTATTTGTGTTTTGGAAAGTTCTCGAGGCGTGCTATAAGAACATGTAATAAAAAATTGAGGGTTCCATTTAAAAAATTCGAAGTGACCGTGTCCTAACCTTGATGACGCCACTCAGGGTCAAACCAATGTTATCATCTTATGTCCCCCTCGAAGCCCTACAACTTTTGTCTAAAACATTTTTTCCTAGTGTGCTTATTTTTCGAGATATTCGACTGGATGGATTAAAATGGTCCACCCTGTATATAATAATAAAATATAATAATATATTTTAGCAAGAATATATATTATTTATTTATTTAACCTTCAAATGGTACAAGAGTGCGAATTCGCACTGCGAAAATTTTCGAATTGCTGACATTTGCATAGAGATATCTGTCGCGACTATTCAGTCTTCTGGCTCGTAGTCGCGGCACCAATGTTCCATTAGTGGG
>NW_012066664.1:0-449 GCF_000956235.1 Wasmannia auropunctata | reverse complement strand
TATCCCCTGTGTGCCTTGTCGACTCAGTTTATCGGAATTAACCAGACAAATCGCTCCACCAACTAAGAACGGCCATGCACCACCACCCACCGAATCAAGAAAGAGCTATCAATCTGTCAATCCTTCCGGTGTCTGGGCCTGGTGAGGTTTCCCGTGTTGAGTCAAATTAAGCCGCAGGCTCCACTCCTGGTGGTGCCCTTCCGTCAATTCCTTTAAGTTTCAGCTTTGCAACCATACTTCCCCCGGAACCCAAAAGCTTTGGTTTCCCGGAAGCTGCCCGCCGAGTCATCGGAGGAACTTCGGCGGATCGCTAGCTGGCATCGTTTATGGTTAGAACTAGGGCGGTATCTGATCGCCTTCGAACCTCTAACTTTCGTTCTTGATTAATGAAAACATTTTTGGCAAATGCTTTAGATCGGAAGAGCACACGTCTGAACTCCAGTCACTTA
>NW_012066663.1:0-894 GCF_000956235.1 Wasmannia auropunctata | reverse complement strand
GTTCAGACGTGTGCTCTTCCGATCTAATAAGTTTAATTAGATTTTAAATTTGTATTATTTGATAATCGTTATTAAATGTAATAATAAATATTAAAAGTTGAAACTCTTTAAATTAGTCTGTATATAGAGCATATTTTTCTCTACATTACTTATTTTTATAAAAAATAAGATTAAATAGTCTCTAAATTAATTATTAAGAATATATTCTAATCTTCACTGTTAGTACTAATAGTAAAACTATAGTTTTACAAGATATTTCTTAACATGAGGGACCGATACTTCATTGGTGGACAGAATTAGCAATGATAAAAGTTCATATAAACATATGTCTCTTTTGTTTTCGAGTTATAGTCATCAATTAAGCGACGCGGTAGCGGCGCGACGCCAAGTATATAAAAGTCGGGTGAATACCTATGAGTATAATATGGCACTGTCGAAGCGCTACCACTTAGCTTTATCTGGAAGTTTTGCCTCGTCAGATTTCCGATTTTTAATATCTCGAAGGTTCTAATAAAAAATCTAATGACACTTTCATATAATGTCGATACGAGCTTTCGATTGAGACCAGTCCGAATGAAATTGATGCAGTCAATCCTGAGATCTCGAAATCGAATCTTACGAAAATCTACGAAAACGTCACTTCGGCGATTTCAGACTTTTTCTTAGTAATTTTCATGTCCATCAAGGCGCATTCACAACGCAAGCGACTATCGCATCAAGATTCTTACACAGTATAACCAGTAGGTCCACTTCGTGTCGGCACCTTTGATCTCCTTTTCCGGATCACGTGAGCATCCGTCATGTTAAATCCAGGACCGAATTGAGAAAAGTGCCTCACAAGTGATAAAACCTGTCTCTTATACACATCTCTGAGCGGGCTGGCAAGGCAGACCG
>NW_012066662.1:0-308 GCF_000956235.1 Wasmannia auropunctata | reverse complement strand
TGGAGTTCAGACGTGTGCTCTTCCGATCTATTATCTCGAAAACGACGCAAAATACAAGAAAAGTGCAAGAACACTTTTTTGTTGGAAATTAAATTTTACATAGAATAGGAGCAAAGAAAAGTTTTTTTTTTAATTGTAGAGGCTAGATATGAGGTGAAAACGGAAGGGAAAAATCGCAAAATTTTCGAAAAAAATTCTTTTTACATTTTTGCGTATAACTTTTTTCTATACATTGGAGCGATTTTTAGTGGTATAATAAAAAAAGCAGACATTCTAACAAAGAAAATGAGCGGTGATTAAAGTATTTT
>NW_012066661.1:0-499 GCF_000956235.1 Wasmannia auropunctata | reverse complement strand
GTTCAGACGTGTGCTCTTCCGATCTTACTGCTTTGGGTACTCTTAGGACCCGTCTTGAAACACGGACCAAGGAGTCTAACATGTACGCGAGTCATTGGGACTCAGCGGATACCTAAAGGCGCAATGAAAGTGAAGGTCGGCCCTGGTTGTCGACCGAGGGAGGATGGGCCGCGTCGCGATGCGGCTCCGCACTCCCGGGGCGTCTCGTTCTCATCGCGAGAAGAGGCGCACCCAGAGCGTACACGTTGGGACCCGAAAGATGGTGAACTATGCCTGGTCAGGACGAAGTCAGGGGAAACCCTGATGGAGGTCCGTAGCGATTCTGACGTGCAAATCGATCGTCGGAACTGGGTATAGGGGCGAAAGACTAATCGAACCATCTAGTAGCTGGTTCCCTCCGAAGTTTCCCTCAGGATAGCTGGCACTCGGCCGTTCCGCACGGAACGCGCGCGAGTCTCATCTGGTAAAGCGAATGATTAGAGGCCTTGGGGCCAAACGA
>NW_012066660.1:0-553 GCF_000956235.1 Wasmannia auropunctata | reverse complement strand
TGGTGTGCAAAATCCGATCGTCAACCTACTTATAGTGCACATCGGGTAATGTTTATCATACACGAGAAAAATACAAGGGTTATTTCAAAATGCTGTAACTTTGTGAAAAAAAATCGTAGCCATTTGTTGTTTTTTTCAAATTAAAGAGAAATATTCCAACTTTATGACACTGGAAACCGCATCCCCGAGAAAAATTTTAGCAAGTCCGTGCATTCTGTCAAACTTTGCAATTTTTTCATGTATGATTGGCGTTATCCAGTGTGCACTGTAGGTAGGTTGGCGATCGGGTTTTGCACATCGTGTATGTATGTGTGTATGTTTTACACACGCTCGAACTCACACAATGTATAAAATCCGTTTGCCAACCTCCCTATAGTGCACATCGGATAATACCGAACATACATGAGAAAAATACAAGGGTTACTTCAAAATGCTGTAACTTTGTGAAAAAAAATCGTAGCGACTTGTTTTTTTTTCAAATTAAAGAGAAAGATTCCAACTTTATGACGCTGGAAACCGCATAGATCGGAAGAGCACACGTCTGAACTCCAGT
>NW_012066659.1:0-587 GCF_000956235.1 Wasmannia auropunctata | reverse complement strand
CTTGGCAGTGGTTTCGCTAGATAGTAGATAGGGGACAGTGGGGAATCTCGTTAATCCATTCATGCGCGTCACTAATTAGATGACGAGGCATTTGGCTACCTTAGAGAGTCATAGTTACTCCCGCCGTTTACCCGCTCTTGCTTGAATTTCTTCACGTTGACATTCAGAGCACTGGGCAGAAATCACATTGCGTCAACACCCGCGAGGGCCATCGCAATGCTTTGTTTTAATTAGACAGTCGGATTCCCCTAGTCCGTGCCAGTTCTGAGCTGAGCGTTGAATGGCGGCCGAAGAGGACGACCACGACGGCTCGCGCCGCCACGGAAGCCTCGCAGCAAGGAAGATCCGCGGGAGGCCAAGGCACGGGACCGAGCTCGGATCCCGTGTTCGGCGCGAGAACGCCGAGCGTTCACCTCGCCCAGGCCCGGCACGTCAGCCAGACCCGCTTCCCGACCAAGCCCGACACGCCCCGCTCCTCAGAGCCAATCCTTATTCCGAAGTTACGGATCCAATTTGCCGACTTCCCTTACCTACATTAGTCTATCGACTAGAGGCTCTTTACCTTGGAAGATCGGAAGAGCACACGT
>NW_012066658.1:0-456 GCF_000956235.1 Wasmannia auropunctata | reverse complement strand
TGTTTCGGCCCCAAGGCCTCTAATCATTCGCTTTACCAGATGAGACTCGCGCGCGTTCCGTGCGGAACGGCCGAGTGCCAGCTATCCTGAGGGAAACTTCGGAGGGAACCAGCTACTAGATGGTTCGATTAGTCTTTCGCCCCTATACCCAGTTCCGACGATCGATTTGCACGTCAGAATCGCTACGGACCTCCATCAGGGTTTCCCCTGACTTCGTCCTGACCAGGCATAGTTCACCATCTTTCGGGTCCCAACGTGTACGCTCTGGGTGCGCCTCTTCTCGCGATGAGAACGAGACGCCCCGGGAGTGCGGAGCCGCATCGCGACGCGGCCCATCCTCCCTCGGTCGACAACCAGGGCCGACCTTCACTTTCATTGCGCCTTTAGGTATCCGCTGAGTCCCAATGACTCGCGTACATGTTAGACTCCTAGATCGGAAGAGCACACGTCTGAACT
>NW_012066657.1:0-395 GCF_000956235.1 Wasmannia auropunctata | reverse complement strand
ACTGGAGTTCAGACGTGTGCTCTTCCGATCTTTTTTAAAACAAAAAAACAACAAGATTTTATGTAATTAAAACGGACCCGGCATGACTTGACATACATATAATGGCTTGACATATTGATATATGATTATGATAGAATACATATATTTATTTATATTTATATTAGTTAAACACCAAGTTATTAGTTGACACCAAGCCACTACCGTGTCTCCTGATATACCTGTATACCGGAGATACTTAATAAATATATATGTATTAAACAGAAATTTACATTTACTGAATGGTTATTTAAATTGTATTAATTAATGCGTTAACAATTATTTCATGATAAAATTTTATTAAATTTTCTTCATAACTAAAAATATAAAATAATTATTGTTTAAATGATTTTTAATAA
>NW_012066656.1:0-329 GCF_000956235.1 Wasmannia auropunctata | reverse complement strand
TGCTCTTCCGATCTATTTTTAGCATTAGCTCCTGCTCCATTTAAGATACTGGTCATACAAGCTAGATCTATTCCTTCTTTTTCTAGAGTTTTTAAATATTTCGTTTTGTTTCCTTGATCATCAAACCAAAGGTCATATAAACCTTGAAAAGCATCTTTAGCCTTAGCTCCTGCTTTATGCAAAATGCTGGACATACGAGCTAGATCTATTTCTTCTTTCTCTAGGCTCTGTGGACAAAATTTTAGAGAAGCCATATGAGAGCTCCAACAAAATTTAGAAATCCCATGTAAACCTCTGCGGTCTTGTCAAATCTGGAAAAAATGCGCCTA
>NW_012066655.1:0-342 GCF_000956235.1 Wasmannia auropunctata | reverse complement strand
TATTTAGAAAATTTAAAAAGTTATTATTTATCTTTATGAATATTTAACAGATTTTCGTTATTCTAAATTACACACTTGAGATTTATTATTTTATTTTAAAACAATGCAATGTGTGAGATCATAATATCACATGATTAATTTTATAAAACATAGCAGCAAAGAAAAATATTGCAACATACATACAGACTCCATCGAGAGTAATACATTCTTTTAAATTTATTATGTCAAGTATGTTATTTAAGGAAAGAAAAATTTTAAGTAAAAAAATTATAAAAAGGAATAAAGTGCACACACAAGCATAAATTTATTTTTCAAAAATTCAAATAAGTAATTATGCAAAAA
>NW_012066654.1:0-524 GCF_000956235.1 Wasmannia auropunctata | reverse complement strand
GACTGGAGTTCAGACGTGTGCTCTTCCGATCTGACGGATATATTTTTGTAAGAGGAAGAGAGGTTAGTCCCACAAAATTTTATTTTTTTCAGAGTTTTATGTTTTCTCTAACTGTTTGTATTTTTGCAGGATGGAAAGAGGACGACAGATCGTGGATATGAGTGGATCATCAAAAGTTTCGTATTATTATGCGTTGTTTACAGTAATCTATGCGATGCGAGATAGTGTTTTGAGGTGTGCATTGAAGTCAATATATTCTTAAAGTAGTAGAAATTCGGTGTGGTTCACCGATGCGACAAATTCTAACGTTGTGAACGTCATATATTAGACTGCTCGAATAATTGTCGAAGATTCTAACATGATGTTCATGACGTTAAAATTTGTTGCATTAGTGATCCATTGAAAATTTGTGTATACAGTGAAAAAAATTGTTCTCGTGCAATTTCGATTTTATTGTCTTAATACGATATATTAAACAAGTATTGTATGTAATCTTATGTGACAACGAATATATTGCGGGGTTT
>NW_012066653.1:0-377 GCF_000956235.1 Wasmannia auropunctata | reverse complement strand
TAAGTGACTGGAGTTCAGACGTGTGCTCTTCCGATCTCAAAAAACAGTTGTACAAAATTAAACAATAAAACCTAAGCGGTACATCTATTATTTCTTCAAAATAAAACCTAAATGCTACCTTTTGGTACTTGAAATACCGATCTCTATTTTAGTGATATATATATGTATATATATATATATATCACTAAAAGTGACTTAAGTAGGATAACGTAACGTAATTTTTATGGAATTCTAACTTGGCGCCACTTATTGATATCAAATCTTTCATACAAATAATATACACTTATGACTTAAAGAAGGAAAAACAATTTTTATGGAATTTTAACTTGGCGCCATATATTGATAAGATCGGAAGAGCACACGTCTGAACTCCAGTC
>NW_012066652.1:0-414 GCF_000956235.1 Wasmannia auropunctata | reverse complement strand
TTCCGGACCCGACCCGAAAATTTTCTAAGTCCCGCGCGGCGTGTTGCTTTCGCGCGGCGTGTTCTTTCGCCGCTTTACCTCCGGCGCCAAAAATTCTCCGCTATCGAGGCGAACGGACGGACGGGGTGCGACGGGGCACGTCGGGTGGCCAAAGTAGACGTGCGGGCACGCGAATCGACGTAATATAAAGGGCGCTTGCGGGGAAGCGTCGATCGGTCAGGTTTACCTCCGGACCGACCCGAAAATTTTCAAGTCCCGCGCGGCGTGGTGCTTTCGCGCGGCGTTTGCTTTCGCCGCGTTTACCTCCGGCGCCAAAAATTTTCCGCTATCGAGGCGAACGGTCGACGGGGGTGCACGGGGGCACTCGGGTGGCCGAATAGACGTGTGGGCACGGAAATCGACGTAATATTAAGG
>NW_012066651.1:0-356 GCF_000956235.1 Wasmannia auropunctata | reverse complement strand
TGGAGTTCAGACGTGTGCTCTTCCGATCTAAAATTCGCATGCAAATGCAGTTTACAGCTTTCGAAAGAGTGAATCTTTACCTTTAATTTGCTTTTTTTTTGAGCGTTGTACGATTTTTTTTCACCGAGTTATTCAACATTAAAGCAAAAATGGTCCTTTTGCTTCAATGTAGAATAACTCGGTGAAAAAAAAATCGTACAACGCTCAACAAAAAAAGCATATTGAAGGTAAAGATTCACTCTTTCGAAAGACAGTAAACTGCATTTGTGTGCGGTTTCTAGTTTACGCCATAAAATCTTTTAAATTTAGTACACATTTTTAGAGATTTGACGCGATTTTCATTTGGACCTATGTAA
>NW_012066650.1:0-391 GCF_000956235.1 Wasmannia auropunctata | reverse complement strand
AGTAGAGACTTTAAGCTTTAAAATGCTTTTTTGATCATTCCGATACGATCATTTTTGACGAAGTTACACTCTCTTGAAATTTGCCTATTTTTAATAATCAGAATGGGTGATGCTTTAATTTTACTGTCGAGTGTATATTGGGTGATGCTTTAATTTTACTGTCGAGTGTATATTGGGTGATGCTTTAATTTTACTGTCGAGTGTATATATATATATATATGTATGTATACAGGGTGGACCATTTTAATCCATCCAGTCGAGTATCTCGAAAATCAAGCCCGGGGGAGAAAAATTTTTCAGACAAAAGTTTTCGGACTTCGAGGGGGACATAAGATGATCACATTGGTTTGACCCTGAGTGGCGTCGTCAAGGTCAGGACCTGTCTCTTATA
>NW_012066649.1:0-656 GCF_000956235.1 Wasmannia auropunctata | reverse complement strand
GATGCCTAAGTGACTGGAGTTCAGACGTGTGCTCTTCCGATCTTTCCCTTTCGCCCGACGGGCGTGTGTCGTTCGCTCTATCTCTCTCTTACTTTTTACAGTAATCGATCATTTTGGCTAGGACAACACTAGAGTATAGTACGCCGTCATTGACATAGGATTTCTCCTAGGGCTTAGGATCGACTGACTCGTGTGCAACGGCTGTTCACACGAAACCCTTCTCCACGTCAGTCCTCCAGGGCCTCGCTGGAGTATTTGCTACTACCACCAAGATCTGCACCGACGGCGGCTCCAGGCAGGCTCGCGCCCAGACCCTTCTGCGCACACCGCCGCGACCCTCCTACTCGTCAGGGCTTCGTGGCGGCGCGTACGGCGCGCGTGAACGCCCCGCACGGCCGCCCCACTTGCCGCTGACGGCAGAGTATAGGCTCGACGACTTCAGCGCCATCCATTTTCAGGGCTAGTTGCTTCGGCAGGTGAGTTGTTACACACTCCTTAGCGGATTCCGACTTCCATGGCCACCGTCCTGCCGTCTTAAGCAACCAACGCCTTTCATGGTGTCCCATGAGCGTCGAGTTGGGCGCCTTAACTCTGCGTTTGGTTCATCCCACAGCGCCAGTTCTGCTTACCAAAAATGGCCCACTTGGCACTCTGAT
>NW_012066648.1:1965-3169 GCF_000956235.1 Wasmannia auropunctata | reverse complement strand
GCTCGAGGCTACTAGTCGGCTGTGTAAGCTTGTGTTTTCTAGTGTTTGGACACCTTGGATGATGCTAATGCCGACAGTACTCCAACTTTCAAGCTTTATAATTCAAGATTTATTTCATAAAAAAATATTTTATTTATGTGTTTTGGAAAGTTCTCGAGGCGTGATATAAAAACATGTAATGAAAAATTGGGGGTTCCATTTAAAAAATTCAAAGTGACCTTGTCCTGACCTTGACGACGCTACTCGGGGTCAAACTAATGTTATCATCTTATGTCCCCCTCGAAACCCTACAACTTTTGTCTGAAAAATTTTTCTCTCCCGAAGTTGATTTTCGAGATATTCGACTGGATGGATTAAAATGGTCCACCCTGTATATGACCCTCGTGAAGTTGTGTCCGTCTACATTGGCGCAGACGTCCACGGCGCAATTATCGACGGCTGAACCTCCTTCGGCCAGAGCGGAGCAAGCGCTAAGAATAGTTCAACAATGGATGAAAGAACAAGAGAAGCGTCGCAGCACGGAGGTAACCGAAATTCCCGAGATCGCGGCCGAAGAGGAGGTCGAGCCGGAAAGTCCGGCGTATGAGCCGATAATATCATCAGTGATGATGGAAACGGAGGAATAAACCTCATATCTTAGAGTTTAATTATTTTATATATTTTTTTACTACGAGTTTATTTTATGATTTTATACTATCATTATCAATCATTAATTTGATATATTTGATTTTAACTATAGATTGTGAATTCATTATTTGACTATTATATTTTATACAGCATGTAAAGTATGAATGAATGAATGAATGAATGAATGAGTGTGAGCAGATATGAAATAAAACAAAATATAAAACTCAATGAATATCGTTCCCAATCGTTTAGAGACCTTTACCTGAAAGGAAAAACATTAGTTAAATATCTAAAAGAAAAAGGTGATGACAATTCGGGCGGCCGATAAGAAAAAATAAATATAATCCATGCGTTAGCATTTATTTTAATAATGGTTCAAGCATACATAGTTATTTTACAATTACGAATCAAAAGAGAGGGTTCCGAAAGTAGGGCCAATCCATAAGTCACGTGATCACCTGTAATAGAAAAATACGACATTAATTAATGATTGTAATCCATGAATTTTATTTATTTGTATGTAAGAATCAGCGTACATAGTTGTTTTGGAATGTGATTAGCAAAGATGTATCATCCG
>NW_012066648.1:0-308 GCF_000956235.1 Wasmannia auropunctata | reverse complement strand
CGTGTGCTCTTCCGATCTACCAATTGATAACATTTATTGCTCCGAACGGAGCAAATTTGAAGCAAAATTTTGAGACCTTATTTGTTCAAAAATATCAATTAGATCAAAAGTTATGGACGTTTTTCGTAAAAAATCGTTTTTTGAATTTTTTTAAAAAACTAAAAGGGAGCTGATGTGTTTTTCAGGATTAGTGGAAGATCGGAGCTAATAGGTAGAGCACACCAAATTCGGAGTAACGTAATGATAGATATATTTAACTATATGGAGATACAATAGAAAAGAGATCCGCTTGCTAGTAAGTTGGTTCG
>NW_012066647.1:0-672 GCF_000956235.1 Wasmannia auropunctata | reverse complement strand
TTCATCTTTCTACTAAATAATAGTTATAATTGTAGTGTAACATATAACAAATATGAGTCCAATAAAAAACTCATGAAAATAAGAAAATTGGAATATGCAACAGGGAAATTCTCCTTGAGTGAATTATGAATGATATACTTTGAATTAATAACTGTTCACAAAGGATCTTTTACCCGAAAAGAATTGCCCTGTTGCATGTTATCCTATTTTCGTAATTTTTTAAAAATAAATTCTAAGCTCATGACAGAGATTATGTAACGTCACACGGAAAGATATAAGTAAAACAGACAATTAATGTAGATGGAACCTTTCATCTTTCTATTAAAATAAATAATCAATTATAACTATATTATGTAATATATAAATGTCTACTAAAATAAATGATTAGTTTTAACAATATAAATAAATATATAATTAATTATAGCAATAATATAATATAAGTATAATGCATTAATATATAAAAAATGTCTTTTAACATACTTTATCTGTATCTTCGTTCAACAGATGGTTTATATTTCTGTTATGGCAGTAAGTAAAAAAATTATAAGAATAAGGTATATATGCAATAGGGTATATTCTTCTCGAGTTATAGATTCTCCGCAAACATTAATCCGAGATACATACATGTGTATATATATATATATATATATATATATATATATACACACACCA
>NW_012066646.1:0-441 GCF_000956235.1 Wasmannia auropunctata | reverse complement strand
TAATCATTATATTTTTAATACACATATACTTGTAAACATATATTTGCGCAATTAATACTACATCCTTTCCATGGCGGCGCGGCAGCGAAAAGAGTGCGAGCAACGGGGTGGGAACGCGAGGGAGACCGCGTGCGTGGGAGTGAGAACGCGTGGAAGCGCGAGCGCGAGGGAGACCGCGTAAGCATGGCGGCGGCGTGCAAGGGAGCGAGAACGCGTGGGAGGGAGAGCGCGCTATGGGCACGCTATGCGTGCGCGTAAGCGAGAGCGCGCTACGCGTGGAAGGGAGAACGCGCTATGCGCGAGATCGCGAGGGAGACCGCGAGGGAGACCGCGTGCGCGGGAGCGAGAGCGCGCTATGCGTGGGACCGCGTGCCCGAAAACGCGGCCCGCGACTGCGCGGGGGGTGCGGGGGTGCGGTGGGGGTGCGATGGGGGTGCGGCG
>NW_012066645.1:0-328 GCF_000956235.1 Wasmannia auropunctata | reverse complement strand
CCTCGGCTATAATGCGTATTTATCTATAAAGAAGTGGACCATGCGTTATAATCAAGAATAAATTCTCATAATAATTCGATATTCCTCTACATTTTAGAATATACTCAGAGTAATTCGATATTTCTTTATATTTTAGAATATCTTCTTGAGACGTATATAAGAGGACAATCTTTTAGCATCAAGAGGGTACCGCTAAAGGATACAATTTTTTTTGGGATAACCTTATGGCATGGGCACTTCTTCTAGCGGAAAACCCAGCCGATATATGTGGAGTCTATCTTATATGTCTATAGTATTCCCCCCCCCCCCCCTATAAATTTTCCACTAT
>NW_012066644.1:0-409 GCF_000956235.1 Wasmannia auropunctata | reverse complement strand
TATACAAAATAATAAAAATTTCTACAAAATTTCTATTTTTGTAGCTTTTTGTAGTTATTCATTAAAATTTTTTCCAGGGTTGCATGAAACTTGTATCATGTATGTACATACGTGAAGAAACGAAGAAACAACATATATATTTAAATTTTTATTGACAATTCGAATCGTAAAAAGCTTAAAAATTTCGTTTTCTTGTAGTATTATATGCGATGTTACAACTGTTCAGAAATATTTATCTCCAAGTGATAAAAATTTTCTTCCAACTTCTGTAGAAACTTGTAGTACTTTATGAAAATTTAAGAAAGTAAATTTATATAGATTTTCACAGATTCATTAATTGTAGAATACTGAAGAATATTGTTGTTCTTCATAGAAATTTGTAATATTCTATGCAAAAGTAAAAATATGA
>NW_012066643.1:0-462 GCF_000956235.1 Wasmannia auropunctata | reverse complement strand
TTTATAATAGCAATAAATCAATCTTATGATTGGCCATTTGCGAGTCCAATCAGGACTCGTAACACCGGTCGCGCTTCTCTGATAATCTAGGACTCTAGTCTCAGCAAGCACGCATGTTTTTGTCGCAATCGCTAAGTCCCTATAAACGCATGCACCTAAACCATGGATATATAACACAGACATAGTACCACAGTATAACCAGTAGGTCCACTTCGTGTCGGCACCTTTGATCTCCTTTTCCGGATCACGTGAGCATCCGTCATGTTAAATCCAGGACCGAATTGAGAAAAGTGCCTCACAAGTGATAAAACAGATAAGTAATATGGATTCGATACAGTAAATCAATAAATTCAAATGTGTAATAATCTAATAAAATTCAATCGAATAAAACGTTTTATTAGTAACAATTATTCGTAAGAGTGATCACTAAAGAAAATTTCTGATGTAATTGCTTATAAATTA
>NW_012066642.1:0-320 GCF_000956235.1 Wasmannia auropunctata | reverse complement strand
CCTAAGTGACTGGAGTTCAGACGTGTGCTCTTCCGATCTGTTAAATTTCACTGTTATATTTAAAAATATCTATAATGTGTTAGTTAAAAATAACTATTTATTAAGTAGGAGCAGTGGCGACTTAAATAAAGTTTAGTTTGACGCTATAAATATAACAGTGCATTATTACTAATTAATAACAACGTTCGCGTGCTTCGGAAAGTATTCGTTCAAATAGGCGCGGAAATTTTACAGTCTTCTATTTAATTAATAAAAACGATCGAGAGCTCCGAAACGCTAACATTTAAATAAGCAGATCGGAAGAGCACACGTCTGAACTC
>NW_012066641.1:0-426 GCF_000956235.1 Wasmannia auropunctata | reverse complement strand
GTTCAGACGTGTGCTCTTCCGATCTATTTAATTTTTTTCAAAAAATTTTCATAAAAACTTTGATTAATTTAATGATTTTTAAGACTAGTTCGATCGTGGGGAAGCTTTTCCTTATATTTTTTTTTCCAATTAAAAAAATTTTTTTTTAAGTTTTTACGCAAATTTTATATTTTTTACGCAATAAAATAATATGAAATCATGATTTTGTCATGACCTACAATTTTTAATTTATTCTTAATGTAATAAATAACTTACTTTGGTATTTTTATAATTTTTTTTTAGAAATTTGAAATTTTTAGTTTATAATTAATTTTTTATAATTAAAAAACCAATAAATATTTTTCGTCGTTAAAGTATCAAAATTTATTTTCTTGAACGTTTAAACATGTTTGTAGATTATGACAAAATTATAATTTTATATTATTT
>NW_012066640.1:0-432 GCF_000956235.1 Wasmannia auropunctata | reverse complement strand
TCAAGATTTATTTAATAAAAAATAATTTTATTTATGTGTTTTGGAAAGTTCTCGAGGCGTGCTATAAGAACATGTAATGAAAAATTGGGGGTTCCATTTAAAAAATTCAAAGTGACCTTGTCCTGACCTTGACGACGCCACTCAGGGTCAAATCAATGTTATCATCTTATGTCCCCCTCGAAACCCTACAACTTTTGTCTGAAACATTTTTTCCTAGTGTGCTTATTTTTCGAGATATTCGACTGGATGGATTAAAATGGTCCACCCTGTATATATATATATATATATATATATATATATATCTCTTTTTATTTTATGCACGGAGAGAATTTTTTTTTTAATTTACCCTGCAAATCATGTTAATTATGGGACAATATAGTATTTAGGCAAATTTTACTGTGCATTACAATAAGATTTCGCAGTAAAATTTAT
>NW_012066639.1:0-429 GCF_000956235.1 Wasmannia auropunctata | reverse complement strand
TTTGATGAAAATGCATATCTGAGGGTTCTTGGAGTCGCTGATTACGAATCTGTGATCAGATTCCCAAAATTCAAGATGGCGGACTAAAATTTGAAAAACGATGCAAATGTTATGAAACGTTTGCGACGCTGGGATGCAACTAATGTAGAACCAGGTTTAAGGATCATGGCACACAGAAAAATTGAAGTAACGGCTTCTGCACACAAGCGCGATATTTGTCATGCGTGACACGAGATAATTCAATGAACGCATTGCTTTAGACTGAGAATNTCAGTAAAGCTATATGCTGATTAAANATCGCGTGTTGCGCGCCACAACAAACCGCTGATATGCAGGAGCTTATAAGACGTAAGAAGTAAGTGACCTCTTATGCTTANAAGTTTTTCTATATGCCATGATCCTAAGCAATTGAGGTCGTAGAAAATTCAC
>NW_012066638.1:0-478 GCF_000956235.1 Wasmannia auropunctata | reverse complement strand
TTTTGGTCTAACTTGACCGGGCTACTTACCGTTTTGAAGAAAATCGCGAAAAACCCATTTTTTTTACCTTTGACCTCGAGTCAATTTTTTTCCTTAAACCGGAACGATGGGGAACTTTGAGAAATTGTTTTTTATTGTGTTTTGAACAATTTTACCGATTTTCAGCTGACAGCGAATTTATGTAACTTCAAATGTCTAGATTGACCGGACTATAATTATCTAAAAATATAAAAACGTTATATTTTAAAATTAAATAATTATATATATCATAAATATATATTATAAATTGAATAATTATACACTGCTCAAAAAAATTATGGCATAGAAAAATTTTGAGCAAAAATTGGTCAACTTTGGTTAACGGTAACTCCGCGAAAAATCATCGCAAAATGATGAACTTTTTTTCAAATGAAAGCTTGAAATCTCTACTTTAAGATACTGTGAATCGATTTTTAATTTAATGCACCCCTGTTGCTGT
>NW_012066637.1:0-367 GCF_000956235.1 Wasmannia auropunctata | reverse complement strand
GAGGAGGAGACCCTATTTTATACCAGCACTTATTCTGATTCTTTGGTCACCCAGAAGCTTATATTCTAATTTTACCAGGTTTCGGTTTAATTTCACATATTATTATAAGAGTAAGAGGAAAAAAAGAAACATTTGGATCATTAGGTATTATCTACGCAATAATTGCAATTGGATTTTTAGGTTTTATCGTTTGAGCTCACCATATATTTACAATCGGTTTAGATGTAGACACTCGAGCTTATTTTACTTCAGCAACAATAATTATTGCAATTCCTACCGGAATCAAAGTTTTTAGATGAATCTCCACATTACATGGAATAAAAATCAACTACAACCCTGCCCTATGATGATCTTTAGGATTCATTTT
>NW_012066636.1:0-301 GCF_000956235.1 Wasmannia auropunctata | reverse complement strand
TATATATTACACTATTAATTATAATTAATCTTTTATTTTAATAGAAAGATAAAATGCCAGATCCATCTACATTGCGTCCTTTATTTTTACTTATACCTTTTAGTGTGATAGAGGCTACATAATTTTTGTCATGAGCACACTAAAAAAATCAGGAAAATGGGATAACATGTTACGAGGCAATTCTCCTTGAGTAAAAGATCTTCTGCGAACAGGCATTAATTCAAAGTATATCATTCATAATTTACTCGAGGAGAATTTCCCTGTCGCATATCCTATTCTCATGATTTTTTTACTGGGCTTA
>NW_012066635.1:0-770 GCF_000956235.1 Wasmannia auropunctata | reverse complement strand
CTTGCCAGCCCGCTCAGAGATGTGTATAAGAGACAGATTTTGAAGTAACCCTTGTATTTTTCTCATGTATGTCCGACATTATCCGATGTGCACTATAGGGAGGTTGGCAATCGGATTTTGCACATTGTGTGAGTGCGGGCGTGTGTAAAACACACACGGTGTGCAAAATCCGATTGTCAACCTACTTATAGTGCACATCGGATATAGCCGAACATACATGAGAAAAAAACAAGGGTTATTTCAAAATGCTATAACTTTGTGAAAAAAAATCGTAGCGACTTGTTTTTTTTTCAAATTAAAGAGAAAGATTCCAACTTTATGACGCTGGAAACCGCAACCCCGGAAAAAATTTTAGCAAGTCCGTGCACTCGTTCAAACTTTACAATTTTCAGTGTGGCAAACATGCTCTCAGATTTAAGAGTTTACAGCAACAGGGGTGCATTAAATTTAAAATCGACTCACCGTATCTTAAAATAGAAATTTCAAGCTTTCATTTGAAAAAAAGTTCATCATTTTACGATGATTTTTCGCGGAGTTACTGTTAACCAAAGTTGACCAATTTTTGCACAAAATTTTTCTATGCCATAATTTTTTTGAGTAGTGTATATATACATATATACAGGGTGTCCCATAATAACCGCACCAGACCTCGTGGGCAGGTAGAGCCGATGAAACTGAACAGAAAAGTCCTGTACCATTTTGCAAAATTCGCAATCGTTAAAGAGATATTAATTTTTTAAGAACTGAGTCGACAAGGCACACAGGGGATA
>NW_012066634.1:0-359 GCF_000956235.1 Wasmannia auropunctata | reverse complement strand
GTGTAAATATGGGTAAAATTGTTCATAATAATTCTATCGTGTGGCCTTGAAGATGGTAACGGTTAGTTAATTTGTTACTGAATATTATAGCTATAATAAATATGATAATTATAGTAATAAAAGCTAAAATAATTATTATGAAGTCATGGAAAAAAACTATTATATCATAGATAGGAGTATTAGAATTTTGGAGAGAGATTAATCAAGTATTAATTTTTAATAAAAGATTAAACTTTATATATGAAGTTTAAGTTCATTGCACTTTTCTGCCATATTAAAGTAATTAAATTTAAATTGAAGGGATTTCGTTATATCTATGATTTAAGGGTGGGTAAGAATGTTGTCATTCTAGTGAGGGT
>NW_012066633.1:0-391 GCF_000956235.1 Wasmannia auropunctata | reverse complement strand
CTGTAAGCGCCAAACGGAACGCAGCTAATAGCGTTTTCGATTTGTTGACTCGATCCGACTCCGAGTCGACGGTCTGTTCTTTTTAGCTATAAAAAAATAGTTAAAATGTACAAGAAACGCTAAAAAGAACAGACTATTTTGACTCGGAGTCGGATCACAGTTTAACCATATACAGTTACGACAGTTAGTAAGTCGGAACCTTTGATGTTTGTGTCACCCAGTCACGTGACCCTCCGCCATGTTT
The DNA here is from genome assembly GCF_000956235.1 of Wasmannia auropunctata. NCBI lineage: Eukaryota > Metazoa > Arthropoda > Insecta > Hymenoptera > Formicidae > Wasmannia > Wasmannia auropunctata. The sequence goes on along the minus strand of NW_012066633.1, from coordinate 147 downwards.
TGGGTAGTACAAAGGCGTGTAATTTAAAGAAATGAAATAAAAGAGATTTAAAATCTTAGCTACAAACGTATATCATAAACTTATTTAAAATACGTAATAAGATAAAAGGAACCACAGCGAAAAATTAAATTAGAAAATAAGATTAAA
>NW_012066632.1:0-600 GCF_000956235.1 Wasmannia auropunctata | reverse complement strand
TGCTGCAACATTGTATTGCAATATTTCTGAAGGCGGACATTTCAACGTTGCTGCAAGCTTGCAATAACATTGCAGAAATATTTCGCATCTTCCATGCAATATTACAATGTTTCAATGTAAGATTTATGTAACGTTTCTATAATCTTTCGGTGCTGTATGGGATGTTATAAAGGTGAACTTCGACTTGTAGAGGTCTGGTCTACTTTGAATTCGTGTTACAAAGGTAAAATACTACATCTAAATATCTGACAAATAATTCGAGTTAAAGTAATTAGTTTCATTTCGATTTATAAAGGTTTTCCACAACGCAGCGGAGCGGAAAGAAATAAACAAAATTTCTAAAAGTTTTTGAATTACAAAAATTAATAGAGTTATCAAGTTTTGATTGTATATTAAGGCGATGCTGGAAGGTAGAAAATACCGACGATTACAGTTTAGTAGATTTCTCCGAATTGGCTAAACGGAATTGAAAATTCTTTCACAGGGTTAAAACCCATACAGCACAAAAAGATTGCTGATATATTGCAGAATAGTTTCATTGAAATATTGCAATATTGCAAATTGGTTGCGAAATATTGCTGCATCGTTGTTGTATGATTG
>NW_012066631.1:0-566 GCF_000956235.1 Wasmannia auropunctata | reverse complement strand
TACATCCACATCAGATGCTTGCAATGTTAATGATATATATTTGGGCAAGTATAATCTCTCTTATTGATTTGAAATTTTTACAAAAATTATATACACTCGACAGCAAAATTAAAGCATCACCCATTCTGATCACTAAAAATAGGCAAATTTCAAGAGAGTGTAACTTCATCAAAAATGATCGTATCGGAATGATCAAAAAAGCATTTTAAAGCTTAAAGTCTCTACTTTCGACACCCATAATTTATTAAATTACTTACTGATTCTTTACAAAGCTGCACGGATGCAAATGGAGATGCATCAAATCTAAAAATTTTTTATCAAGTTTGCGAAGTTCCAAAAAACTAAACGAAAAATCGCACGCAATTGAGGTTTACATCGTTCGAAAGCGTAAGTCTTTAGCTTTAATTTCAGCACCCGATCAGCAATGTGCGATTTTTTTTCACCGAGTTAAAATGACCATTTTTGCTTCAATGTTGAATAACTCGGTGAAAAAAAATCGCACATTGCTGATCGGCTGCTGAAATTAAAGCTAAAGACTTACGCTTTCGAACGATGTAAACCTCATT
>NW_012066630.1:0-333 GCF_000956235.1 Wasmannia auropunctata | reverse complement strand
TTAATATATTTTTTATATATATTTTTCTATACATTTTTTAGTGTCAAGTTTTTGTCAATAAAACAATTTTTCATAACAAAGCCTTTAATTTAAGGAGGTTCGATAGCAAAATCAAAATACTTCAATCTGTTTAAAAATTATATAGAATATTCTTTAAAACGAAATTAATATCATATTAAAATTTCAAACCAATTAACCGTATGGTTTTTAAGAAAAAAAATCTAAAATTAGAGTTTTATGCCTGTTGTCTTATGACAGTTGCATTACATGATTGATATATCACATAATTACATACATTTAAAATTCCATTTATATAAAAATTAATAATTAGTT
>NW_012066629.1:0-324 GCF_000956235.1 Wasmannia auropunctata | reverse complement strand
GCGGTTCCTCGCTTCCAGCGGCTAAGTCCCGCGCGCCTCGGTCTATCGACGTTCGCGCCCATAAGCGGCCGTGCATAAGACCGTGCGTCGCCGACCGCTTGTCCGGTCGGTTGGGTACTATAAGAGGTGCGGTGCGCTCGGCTAGCCGAGCGGTACGATGCGGTCGTGCGTACACGTTACTCGTGTCTCGTACGCCCCGTACGGCTTCTCGAACGTATATGAAACACGGACCGTGATCGTTGCGATGCACGTCGGTCGTTCTTCTCGCTATTGAAGCGGAGAAGTCGTCGACTCTCGCACGGAGGGTGATTTACATCGTTAGAA
>NW_012066628.1:0-404 GCF_000956235.1 Wasmannia auropunctata | reverse complement strand
GTCCGGATCTTCCCCTCGGACCTTGAAAATCCAGGAGAGGGCCACGTGGAGGTGTCGCGCCGGTTCGTACCCATATCCGCAGGCAGGTCTCCAAGGTAAAGAGCCTCTAGTCGATAGACTAATGTAGGTAAGGGAAGTCGGCAAATTGGATCCGTAACTTCGGAATAAGGATTGGCTCTGAGGAGCGGGGCGTGTCGGGCTTGGTCGGGAAGCGGGTCTGGCTGACCGTGCCGGGCCTGGGCGAGGTGAACGCTCGGCGTTCTCGCGCCGAACACGGGATCCGAGCTCGGTCCCGTGCCTTGGCCTCCCGCGGATCTTCCTTGCTGCGAGGCTTCCGTGGCGGCGCGAGCCGTCGTGGTCGTCCTCTTCGGCCGCCATTCAACGCTCAGCTCAGAACTGGCACG
>NW_012066627.1:0-345 GCF_000956235.1 Wasmannia auropunctata | reverse complement strand
TCGTGGTTTGAGCGGTGGGAACGTCGCGGGCGCTCGGATCCGGCGGTTCCGCGCTTCGCACGTCGAGATTCGACGTTTGAATGGTAGAAACGCCGCGAACGCAAGGATACGACGTTTCCGAGCTTCAAACGGCGAGAATCGACGTTTGTAGCGTTGGGAACGTCGCGGGCGGCTCGGATCCGGCTGTTCCGCGCTTCGCACGTCGAGATTCGACCGTTTGAATGGTGGAATCGCCGCGAACGCAAGGATACGACGTTTCCGAGCTTCAAACGGCGAGAATCGACGTTTGAGCGGTGGGAACGTCGCGGGCGCTCGGATCCGGCGGTTCCGCGCTTCGCACGTCGA
>NW_012066626.1:0-415 GCF_000956235.1 Wasmannia auropunctata | reverse complement strand
AGTACTTATTAAAATTGTTTAATAACGTATTGAATATTAACTGATATGTATTTCGGTCGTCTTTGACCTCTTATCCTGACTATTGTTAATAATTATTTCATGATAAAATTATATTATGTTTTCCTTCCATAACTAACAAGGGACATGTCACAACTGTCCGGCACCGATTTAATTCTCCTTAAAATATGTTTTTAAACACAAAAATCTAAGAGACACGTATTTTTTATATGTGCGGAATTTCAGGTTTAAGGGTTAAAACACCCTTTTGAAAAAAAATTATTTTTTTCTTTCGTGGCGAATATCATCGAAAATATAAAAAATAGAAAAAAATGTTTTAAACAAAAGTTGTACGGTTTAAAGAGTACTTTCAAGTTGTAAAGAAAAAAATTTTTTAATTTTTTATTTAACAAAATAC
>NW_012066625.1:0-480 GCF_000956235.1 Wasmannia auropunctata | reverse complement strand
GTTCCGCGCTTCGCACGTCGAGATTCGACGTTTGAATGGTAGAAACGCCGCGAACGCAAGGATACGACGTTTCCGAGCTTCAAACGGCGAGAATCGACGTTTGAGCGATGGGAACGTTGCGGGCGCTCGGATCCGGCGGTTCCGCGCTTCGCACGTCTAGATTCGACGTTTGAATGGTAGAAACGCCGCGAACGCAAGGATACTACGTTTCCGAGATTCAAACGGCGAGAATCGACGTTTGAGCGGTGGGAACGTCGCGGGCGCTCGGATCCGGCGGTTCCGCACTTCGCACGTCGAGATTCGACGTTTGAATGGTGGAAACGCCGTCGAACGCAAGGATACGTACGTTTCCGAGCTTACAAACGGCGAGAATCGTACGTTTGAGCGGTGGGAACGTCGCGGCGCTACGGATCCGGCGGTTCCGGCGCTTCGCACGTCGAGATTCGACGTTTGAATGGTAGAAACGCTTCGAACGCAAGG
>NW_012066624.1:0-347 GCF_000956235.1 Wasmannia auropunctata | reverse complement strand
GTTAGTAATTAGGAGGGATAAATAAAGTTATATAAATATTGATATGTTTGAGTAGGATAAGTGAGTAAATTATGATAGTGATAGAGAAGAGTAATGTAAGTGAAAAGAGAAAGATGGAGAGAAGGAGGTTTATTTTAGTGTACCTTTTGTATCAGGGGTTATTAAAATAAAAGTTTACTAGTAAATTTTCTTGATTTAGAAAGAGTGAATTAAGTATGAGAGTTAGTGTTGAAAAATTATTTTGAATACTTAATTAGTGAATAAATTTTAGTCAATTTTTAAGATATCTAGTTTTTTTAATCATAAAATTTAATTTAGTTAGGTTTTTATATAGTTTAATTAAGGAG
>NW_012066623.1:0-347 GCF_000956235.1 Wasmannia auropunctata | reverse complement strand
ATCGGTCTGCCTTGCCAGCCCGCTCAGAGATGTGTATAAGAGACAGGTCCAAATAAGGTTGGGATTTTAGGGGTATTTCAACCTTTTAGGGATGCAATTAAATTGTTTAGGAAAGAGGTATTTAAGATTTATAAGTCTAATTATAATATGTTTTATTTTTGTCCAGTGATGTTATTTTTTATGATGTTAAGAAATTGAATAATAAGACCGGTAGTTACTTATATTTATTTTTTGAATTATTCTATTTTAATTATTATTATAATTTTAACTGTTATAAGATATATATTTATATTAATAGGATGGTCTTCTAATTCTATGTATTCAGTGATTGGGACTATTCGAGTAAT
>NW_012066622.1:0-379 GCF_000956235.1 Wasmannia auropunctata | reverse complement strand
TAAAAAATTTCCGAATCCCCCAATTATGAAAGGTATGACCATAAAAAAAATTATAATAAATGCGTGTCTAGTAATTAAAGTATTATAGATTTGGTCATTATTAATCATAGGACCGCATGAGCCTAGCTCTAAGCGGATGATTATACTTATAGAAGATCCAATTAATCCTGATCAAATTGCTAAAATAAAATATAGAATTCCGATATCTTTATGACTTGTAGAATAAAGTCATTTGTTCATAAAGTAGAATATAGGGTTATTAATAAGAGTTATTAATTATTTTATAGAAAGAAAAAAAAAGATTTAGTTAAGGGAATAAAGTGTGTAGTTAAAATAATGTTAGAAAATTAAATTTCTTAAATAAATTTACAGTTTATTA
>NW_012066621.1:0-391 GCF_000956235.1 Wasmannia auropunctata | reverse complement strand
TATCTTAACTTATTTCGAAATAATCGGTGTAAACAGTGACGTATCAAGTACTTAGTCCGCATCAATCTGATACTTGTATCAATTAATTTAACGGTGTAAACTAGGCCAATGGCAAATTCGGTAGACTTGCACTGATTCTGTGCAAATGCTATCCAGTGCTGCCCTAATATTTTGCTAGTGTAGCACGGTTTTCAGGTAAATGCATGGATCTAAGAATCTATGGATGGAACGCAAGGCAATTCGGTTGTTTAATCCGCGGAAAGGGGGGTGTAGTGCTGTCTCTTTCTCGGATAGGACCCCGTCGAGTGTTTTCGTTGTATACCCGATGATTCCCGAAAGACTAGATATTCGCTAACCTTAAAGTACAGATACCCAATCAGCACACAATATT
>NW_012066620.1:0-798 GCF_000956235.1 Wasmannia auropunctata | reverse complement strand
GTTGTTGACCGAGGCGTCAACGATATCTGGCGCGGGCGCGCGCGCGACGAAGGTGTCGCGCCGCCGCCGCCCGGAGACCAAGAGCGCCCCAAGTACAAGTGGAGATATATATATATAAGATACGTTCGCCCGAGGAGAGAAGAGCGCGACGACGGGACCTCGACGCGAGAGTCACGTCGCGCCGCTCCGCGCCGCCGCCCTGCGTAGGCCGCCCCACCGTACTCTCGGTGAGAGGTGCGCCTCGAGAGAGGTGCGCGCGCGTGCAAAAATGGAGCCGCGCCTGCCGTGCGCGGGCTCCAGCCTCGGAGATGATACGTCTCTCCTCTGTACTCCGCGGGTACTCGGTCTCTCGGAGCAGTCGCGATCTCCGGCCCGAGGAGCCGCCCTGGTGTGTGGATCGCGCGAGCCGACCGCGCGCGTGTCCGAGTCCACGAAAGCGATTCTCTCCGCGAGCGCGCGAGAGACATCCTTGGGACCGGCACGGCGCGTTTGTCGTGTACTCGTCGCGTATCCCGCCGGGCGCACTCGATTGTGCCCGCCCCACTGGTGTTTTGCGCCAACGCTCACTCACGCGTCTCTCGACACGTGTTGTCGCCGCCGCCGTCGTCGTAGCGACCGCGACCGATCGACGATTCGCTCCGCTCGTCCACACGAGCGAGCCCGAAGTTCGTCTCGCGTCGCGTCGGACGCTGACGCGCGCGCGCGCGCGCGCGCGCGAAGAGAGACAGGGAGAGCGTTTCGCATACAAAACTTTGACGACCTCAGAGCAGGCGAGATCACCCGCTGAATTTAAGCATA
>NW_012066619.1:0-491 GCF_000956235.1 Wasmannia auropunctata | reverse complement strand
TATCCCCTGTGTGCCTTGTCGACTCAGTTGCTATACGAAGTTATTACGTCGCGTCGGTAAACTCGCACACAGAGACACCCGGATTATTTATGTGACGTGACTTTGGCTATTGAGCGAACGAGACAGTGAGAAAATTTGTCCTCGCTCCGCTCTCTCCTTGTTCGATTGATACGATCAAGATCGTTGTTTTCTCGGAATAAATGTGACAAGGGGCCAACCATCTCAAAACGTACTTTGCTGAATTTGTAATATATGATAGTATATCTTTTGTACCAATGCATTATAGTAATAGTCGTCTCAATGCGCAATAATTTACGAGATATTCTTAAAATTTTCCATATGTGTTATATATACTAGGTTTGTAAATCTAAGCTACAACTATAAGTTCGTGTTGGCGAGCGAGTAAACCGCGTGACTAGAACACTGGATGTTCCACGTTCAAGTCTTACTCTTATTTACGTAATTTTTTTATTAAAATAATAGGCGAAACA
>NW_012066618.1:0-336 GCF_000956235.1 Wasmannia auropunctata | reverse complement strand
CAATAAAATTAAAAAAATTTTTTTGAACCAAAAATCGAAAAATCTGTAAAATAAATACGACTATTTTTCCCTCGGACAATTTTTTATATTTTTCGATTTCTGCAATAAAAATTTTAGGAAAATTTTTTTGAACCAAAAATCAAAAAAATCTGAAAAATAAATATGATTATTTTTCCCTCGGACAATGTTTTATATTTTTCGATTTCTGCAATAAAAATTTTAGGAAAATTTTTTTGAACCAAAAATCGAAAAATCTGAAAAATAAATGACTATTTTTCCCTCGGACAATTTTTTATATTTTTCGATTTAGATCGGAAGAGCACACGTCTGAACTCC
>NW_012066617.1:0-353 GCF_000956235.1 Wasmannia auropunctata | reverse complement strand
TATCCCCTGTGTGCCTTGTCGACTCAGTTGTATGCTATACGAAGTTATTACGTAACTGACAAATAACAATCGATTATTCTTCTCACGTGAGATAAATAATCGACTATGAGTGGTCATGAGTGGTTTTCTTAAATCTTAAGTCTTAAGTGTCATTGTAAACGACACTTAAGCGGCGTCTACAATAAGACTTAAGACTTAAGATTTAAGAAAACTGACAAATAACAATCGCTTATTCTTCTCACGTGAGATAAATAATCGACTATGAGTGGTCAATTTTCTTAAATCTTAAGGGGTTAGTATACCCTGAAGAGATAAAAAACAAGCTAATTTTTAGGAATTTTTTTCTGGCAAAA
>NW_012066616.1:0-597 GCF_000956235.1 Wasmannia auropunctata | reverse complement strand
ACCGCTCAAACGTCGATTCTCGCCGTTTGAAGCTCGGAAAGTCCGTATCCTTGAGTTCGCGGCGTTTCTACCATTCAAACCGTCGAATCTCGACGTGCAAGCGCGGAACCGCCGTATCGAGCGCCCGCGACGTTCCCACCGCTCAAACGTCGATTCTCGCCGTTTGAAGCTCGGAAACGTCGTATCCTTGCGTTCGCGGCGTTTCTACCATTCAAACGTCGAATCTCGACGTGCGAAGCGCGGAACCGCCGTATCCGAGCGCCCGCGACGTTTCCGCCGCTCAAACGTCGATTCTCGCAGTTTGAAGCTCGGAAACGTCGTATCCTTGCGTTCGCGGCGTTTCTACCATTCAAACGTCGAATCTCGACGTGCGAAGCGCGGAACCGCCGTATCCGAGCGCCCGCGACGTTCCCACCGCTCAAACGTCGATTCTCGCCGTTTGAAGCTCGGAAACGTCGTATCCTTGCGTTCGCGGCGTTTCTACCATTCGAACGTCGAATCTCGACGTGCGAAGCGCGGAACAGCCGTATCCGAGCGCCCGCGACGTTCCCACCGCTCAAACGTCGATTTTCGCCGTTTGAAGCTCACTGAGTCGAC
>NW_012066615.1:0-907 GCF_000956235.1 Wasmannia auropunctata | reverse complement strand
GAGCGGTCGGAACGTCGCGCGCTCGGATCCGCGTTATCCCCTGTGTGCCTTGTGGATCCGGCGGTTCCGCGCTTCGCACGTCGAGATTCGACGTTTGAATGGTAGAAACGCCGCGAACGCAAGGATACGAGTTTCCCGAGCCTTCAAACGGCGACGAATCGACGTTTGAGCGGTGGGAACGTCGCGGGCGCTCGGATCCGGCGGTTCCGCGCTTCGCACGTCGAGATTCGACGTTTGAATGGTAGAAACGCCGCGAACGCAAGGATACGACGTTTCCGAGCTTCAAACGGCGAGAATCGACGTTTGAGCGGTGGGAACGTCGCGGGCGCTCGGATCCGGCGGTTCCGCGCTTCGCACGTCGAGATTCGACGTTTGAATGGTAGAAACGCCGCGAACGCAAGGATACGACGTTTCCGAGCTTCAAACGGCGAGAATCGACGTTTGAGCGGTGGGAACGTCGCGAGCGCTCGGATACGGCGGTTCCGCGCTTCGCACGTCGAGATTCGACGTTTGAATGGTAGAAACGCCGCGAACGCAAGGATACGACGTTTCCGAGCTTCAAACGGCGAGAATCGACGTTTGAGCGGTTGGGAACGTCGCGGGCGCTACGGATCCGGCGGTTCCGCGGCTTCGGCACGTCGAGATTCGACGTTTGAATGGTGGAAACGCCGCGAACGCAAGGATACGACGTTTCCGAGCTTCAAACGGCGAGAATCGACGTTTGAGCGGTGGGAACGTCGCGGGCGCTCGGATCCGGCGGTTCCGCGCTTCGCACGTCGAGATTCGACGTTTGAATGGTGGAAACGCCGCGAACGCAAGGATACGACGTTTCCGAGCTTCAAACGGCGAGAATCGACGTTTGAGCGGTGGGAACGTCGAACTGAGTCGACAAGGCACACAGGGGATA
>NW_012066614.1:0-407 GCF_000956235.1 Wasmannia auropunctata | reverse complement strand
TATCCCCTGTGTGCCTTGTCGACTCAGTTATGCTATACGAAGTTATTACGTATTAAAAACGCGTTGAAAGAAAAAAAATATATATATACCAGAAGAATATTGTACCTAAGAGAAAAAAAAAATCGCTAAAAATATGCTCGATATTGTAATGACACAAGTTAAAATATAGTAGCGCCGAATAATAGCTGCAGAGATAATTAAAATAAACGTGACGATTCGCGCTTGCAAATGCGATGCAATGTATGCAGAAGACACGTGTCCAATGCATTCTCGCACGTTACGGCTGGGGAAAATGAACGAGAAATAGACGAGCAATAATAAATAGAATACCACCGAGGCGTCTTTTCTTCCGAGCGTTTTCGCTCATTTTCTCATCTTCATTCCGCAAGGCGGAAATTAAAAGTTTT
>NW_012066613.1:0-490 GCF_000956235.1 Wasmannia auropunctata | reverse complement strand
GAGCCAAATATCCCCTGTGTGCCTTGTCGACTCAGTTACATTATACGAAGTTATACGATTTTCTTTCGCCGCGTTTACCTCCGGCGCCGAAAATTATCCGCTATCGAGGCGAACGGACGACGGGGGTGCACGGGAGCACTCGCGTGGCCGAATAGACGTGCGGGCACGGAAATCGACGTAATATTAAGGGCGCCAGCGGGGAAGCGAAGCGTCGATCGGCCAGGTATACCTCCGGACCCGACCCGAAAATTTTCTAAGTCCCGCGCGGCGTGTTGCTTTCGCGCGGCGTGTTTCTTTCGCCGCTTTTACCTCCGGCGCCAAAAATTCTCCGCTATCGAGGCGAACGGACGACGGGGTGCACGGGGGCACTCGGGTGGCCAAATAGACGTGCGGGCACGCGAATCGACGTAATATAAAGGGCGCTTGCGGGGAAGCGTCGATCGGTCAGGTTTACCTCCGGACCCGACAGAGCCAAAAATTTTCTAAGTCA
>NW_012066612.1:0-332 GCF_000956235.1 Wasmannia auropunctata | reverse complement strand
TTACGTTTGCAGCGCTGTCGAAACGCGAACATGTGATTCTAAGGCTTTAACCGATACAAGTATTGATTTATTTTAATAATTTAAATGATTTTATTTGATTATATTATTTTTAATTAAATTTTTTATTTTTATAATTTGCAAACTTCAAGCAAGTATTTTATGTTTTATAAATATTTTATTAAGTATTTATTACTTTTAATAAAAGTAATAAACTTTTACTTTTTAATAAAAGTAATAAATACTTAATAAAATATTTATAAAACATAAAATACTCGCTTGAAGTTTGCAAATTATAAAAATAACAAATTTATTAAAAATAATTAATCAATTAA
>NW_012066611.1:0-411 GCF_000956235.1 Wasmannia auropunctata | reverse complement strand
TAGATAATGCCACTTAGGTTTTTTTATAATTTAACAACAGTTTTTTTTTCGAAGTCATATTATAAATATATTTAAGATGATACAAAGGTCTCATTTTTTTCAATTTGATACAATTTTTTTCGAGGTAAAAACGTTAAAAAATATACTTGGCGGTTTTTTTACATTTTTAATGTCTTTTCCACGGATTTCACTAATTTTTGCTAAGTTTTTGTTTCATTAATAATAAAATGATTTTGCGTAAGTGAGTTATACATTAAAAATAATACCATATAAATTTTTTTAAATTTAATACAACAGATTTTTTCGAGATATAATATTTACAAAATGATTTTAATGATTGTATTATACATTGAAGATAATACCAATTTGGTTTTTTAGATCAATTATAACAAAATACAGCGTTTACGAAAA
>NW_012066610.1:0-366 GCF_000956235.1 Wasmannia auropunctata | reverse complement strand
TAGCTAGTAGACATCCTCTATACATCCAAATGTCCGCAATATGAGATCTCAGAAATATCCATAAGATATCTAAGCCAATCGATTACATATTTATATAACCCAAATAGCAACAAAAATGAATTAAAATAATGATTAAGTAAATGTTTATGAAATCAAAATAAAAACCATTATAAAACATTAAAAAAAACAATATACGGGTTCCAAGGGAATCATTCCTTCCAAATTAATATCCAGATCTAACGATCACCCATCCAAGCCATGACCGCTCTCAATGCTACTTAACATTTGTGATCGGGAACTGCTGACACTTTGTGATGATCCATGAGTACCTGTCTCTTATACACATCTCTGAGCGGGCTGGCAAGG
>NW_012066609.1:0-608 GCF_000956235.1 Wasmannia auropunctata | reverse complement strand
TACACTGAAGGAATCAGCGTGTGTTCCCTGGCCGAAAGGCCCGGGTAACCCGCTGAACCTCCTTCGTGCTAGGGATTGGGGCTTGCAATTGTTCCCCATGAACGAGGAATTCCCAGTAAGCGCGAGTCATAAGCTCGCGTTGATTACGTCCCTGCCCTTTGTACACACCGCCCGTCGCTACTACTGATTGAATGATTTAGTGAGGTCTTCGGACTGGTGCGCGGCAATGCGTCGGCATTGCCGATGTTGCCGGGAAGATGACCAAACTTGATCATTTAGAGGAAGTAAAAGTCGTAACAAGGTTTCCGTAGGTGAACCTGCGGAAGGATCATTAACGTTCCGGAGGTCCTGCTCTTTGCGCCCTTCTCGTGAGCGCGCGCTGAGTCGGCGACTGTAAGGACACACAGAGAGAAGAGAAGAGAGAGAGATCAGTGGAATTGACGGACGATATTGGAGAGCGCGCGTGTCAACGACGCGCACGCAATCCGAGCTAGCCGAGAGCGCGCCTATCTCTATGTTCTCGCGCGCGCTTGTGCCGTGTCACGATGCCGAAGCAAGGACGAGGTAATCTCGTTCGGCGCCGCGTTCCGCTCGCGCGAGTCACGCAA
>NW_012066608.1:12984-13429 GCF_000956235.1 Wasmannia auropunctata | reverse complement strand
TAATTGATAACAATTAATTTTTTTTTATCAATTATATTTTTCGTGGACCGCTGCCGCCACGTGCGCGGTGACGCCATTTTGAACGCGGTGTCGCCACCGTCGCCGCCACGTGCGTGGGTGACGCCATTTTGAACGCGGTGCTGCCACCGTCGCCACCGCCGTCACGTGTGCGGATGCCGACATTTTGAACGCGCCGCTACCACGTGGACTGCGACGTCATTTTGGTGACATGTTCCGACATGTTCTCGAAGGTTCACGTTTACGTTATTATTATCATGCAAGTACAATTATTATTAATACTATTGATCTTAACTACAGGTAAAAGGTACGAAAAGAAATAAAACGTAATTTTTATATCAATGTTCAATCATCTTTTATATTTAAAAATATATAGTTATAAATTGACTTAAAGAGTTAATCCGGAAGAGCGAATCGTTCCCGCCAA
>NW_012066608.1:0-445 GCF_000956235.1 Wasmannia auropunctata | reverse complement strand
TTACCTGTTTCTGTTGAAAGAAAAACGGGCAGAGAAAATATCGGCGAGACAAGGAGAAAAGAATGAATTGTACAATATTCATGGTAGGATCTTTCTAAACTATAAAGATAAATAAATTCCATTAGAGAAATTAAGTTTTTTTGATGGAACGTTATTTTACAATATCCTGAAACGTTTATTATCAAGGAAATACTCTTAAAATCAAAAAGAATGTGTCTAGACGCATTATTCTCAAAAAGAATGTGTCTAGACGCATTATTCTCAAAACGCATTTTACTGTGTCAAAATCTTACAGAAATGCGAGAAAAAAAAGGAATGTTATCTTTACGATCTCATTTTTACAATCTTATAGAAATGTGAGAGAAAGGAATGTTATCTTTACGATCTCATTTTACAAAAAATCTTATAGAAATGCGAGAGAAAGGATGTTATCTTTACGATCTCA
>NW_012066607.1:0-357 GCF_000956235.1 Wasmannia auropunctata | reverse complement strand
GTGCACCCCCGTCGTCCGTTCGCCTCGATAGCGGAAAATTCTGGGGCCGGAGGTCGTGGCGAAAGCAACACGCCGCGCGAAAGCAACACACCGCGCGGGACTTAAAAAATTTTCGGGTCGGGTTCGGAGGTAAACCTGGCCGATCGACGCTTCCGCGCTAGCGCCCTTAATATTACGTCGATTTGCGTGCCCGCACGTCTTTCGGCACCCAACGTGCCCCGTCGCACCCCGTCCGTCCGTTCGCCTCGATAGCGGAGAATTTTCGGTCGCCGGAGGTAAACGACGGCGAAAGACATCACGCCGCGCGAAAGCAACACGCCGCGCGGGACTTAGAAAAATTTTCGGCTCTGTCGGGTA
>NW_012066606.1:0-672 GCF_000956235.1 Wasmannia auropunctata | reverse complement strand
TGCTGCTCCATTTAAACTGAACTTGGACTAAAACTTTCTAACTCGAAATAGTCATTTANGTTTTTTTTGCGTAACGATTACGCAAGTANGTTTTTTTGCTCTTCTTTGTATCGTACGCTTGTCAGCGTGTAAGCGATTCTCTTCTTCTGTGTATATCCGTAGATAGATAGTATTATATATAGGACCTACAGTTTAACTCGGTTCCGAACGTACCTAAGTCATCTATTATTAATTACTGTATAGTATTGATTGTTACTATTACAATTTATTAGTATTTGATATTATGTATATTATTTTATTTTGTTAAATTTTTAAAAATAAAAGAATAAAAATAGCTATGGTTTCTCAATTAATAAATAAAACTACTGTGAGTGAGCTTTATTTTTTTGTTCTGGTAGCGTATGAAAACTATTTCAGGATTACTTTCGGGTTAAGGTAAAAATTATATGCTGAGTAGAGATATTAATTGTTATCGCGAATGACAAACAAAAACTGTGCCTTTATTTCGAAACTCGAGCGGGACTTCATTTTCAAGAAGTACTGAATGTCTCTCCGAAAAGTTAAGAACTAAGATATTTTGTGTTACTACGTTTTAGCTGGCAGAATAATAGGCAGGACACTTCGATAAAACAACAGATGTAAGAACGAGAACTCCGTTGGAATTAGAAATTT
>NW_012066605.1:0-367 GCF_000956235.1 Wasmannia auropunctata | reverse complement strand
GCGTTGCTTTGGCTTTTCCTCAATGATTCCTTCTCGCGAATTTCTTTCGATTGCTCTTCTACACATTCTTCTTATTTTTCTCGTTTTCAGTTGTTTTTTCTGTCACATGTACAATTCCTCGTCGACAAAATCTTCTTAATTTTTCTTTTAAATTCTTTCCTTTTGTTGTTTCTTCGTTTTATTTTTCACAATGCTTAGACAGCTGCATCTTGATCTTTCATCGTTTTCCTTTTTCGATAGTCTATCTTCCAGCATTAATGCATAATTCCATGTAATCCTTATGGACCAAATCCTTCTGATTCTTTTGCAACAATTTACATCTTCGAAATTGCTTTCACCTTGTTTTTCCATGTTTTCTTCGTACTGT
>NW_012066604.1:0-366 GCF_000956235.1 Wasmannia auropunctata | reverse complement strand
TATCCCCTGTGTGCCTTGTCGACTCAGTTACATTATACGAAGTTATACGATCCTCGATGTCGACCACGTAGACATTCACTTATTCGACGGCAAAGACCTAGATGATACCTAAACACTTAATTCTTCGACGACAAACACGTAGACACTTATTTCCTCGACAGCGACCACATAGATATTCACTTTTTCGATAGCGAAGACCTAAATGACACATAGACAATTAGTTCTTCGACAGCGACTACGTAGATATTCACTTCCTCGACGGCAAAGATCTAGACGATACCTAGACACTTAGTTCTCGACGATGGACCCGTAGACACTTACTTCCTCAATGACGATCACGTAGACATTCACTTCTTCGATGGCAAA
>NW_012066603.1:0-506 GCF_000956235.1 Wasmannia auropunctata | reverse complement strand
TATCCCCTGTGTGCCTTGTCGACTCAGTTGTATGCTATACGAAGTTATTACGTTGTCTAAATATTATTATCTTTATAAAATTACCATATTTAATGGAATTATAGCAAAAAATAAACTCTTAATACCTGTGTCCGGACAATTAATTTCGTGACTGTAACTCGGTGACAAAATTTCAAGATAGAGCAACTTCGTCAAAAATGATCGTAACAAGATTTTTAAAAAAGCATTTTACAGCTGGAAATTTCCACTTTTCAAATTAATACTTTAGAAAACGGCTAACTGAGTTTTTTCGGAGCCGCATAGATACAAATGGAGGTGTGACAAATCGCAAAATTTTTCCCAAAATTTTGGAACTTTGCAAAATTTTTTGCAAAGTTCCACGGCCCTAAATAAAAATCGCACAAAAACGAGGCGTACAGTTTTCGAAAGAATGAATCTTTACCTTTAATTTGCGCACTCGATCAGCATTGTGCCATTTTTTTTCACCGAGTTATTCAACATCGAAA
>NW_012066602.1:0-386 GCF_000956235.1 Wasmannia auropunctata | reverse complement strand
TATCCCCTGTGTGCCTTGTCGACTCAGTTTATGCTATACGAAGTTATTACGTACCGACCGAAATAAGCAAGGGATAGCGACTGTTCGGAAGGGATTGTGTTAAAGCGTCGTCTCACCGGCTCCAAGCAACAAGGACTCCAAGGACGAGAGACTACCGACATGCACTCAGCAAGACGAGAGCACAGGTCACGTAATTACTCTTCCTTTTTCTTCCATCACGGAGCTCCCTTACTACTGTTCTCTTTTACAGAGTTTTCGGAGCGAGCCGACGGCCCTGCCAGGAGGCCCCGATAGTACGAGGGCGCAGGAGAGCTTACACTAGGGCTCGCTCCACGTATCGAGGGCCAGAAATCCTCCCAGCAAGTCAACTTTAAAACTTCGCGCCC
>NW_012066601.1:0-766 GCF_000956235.1 Wasmannia auropunctata | reverse complement strand
CGTTCGCGGCGTTTCCACCATTCAAACGTCGAATCTCGACGTGCGAAGCGCGGAACCGCCGGATCCGAGCGCCCGCGACGTTCCCACCGCTCAAACGTCGATTCTCGCCGTTTGAAGCTCGGAAACGTCGTATCCTTGCGTTCGCGGCGTTTCCACCATTCAAACGTCGAATCTCGACGTGCGAAGCGCGGAACCGCCGGATCCGAGCGCCCGCGACGTTCCCACAGCTCAAACGTCGATTCTCGCCGTTTGAAGCTCGGAAACGTCGTATCCTTGCGTTCGCGGCGTTTCCACCATTCAAACGTCGAATCTCGAAGTGCGAAGCGCGGTAACCGCCGGATCCGAGCCGCCCGCGACCGTCCACGCTCAAACGTCGATTCTCGCCGTTTGAAGCTCGGAAACGTCGTATCCTTGCGTTCGCGGCGTTTCCACCATTCAAACGTCGAATCTCGACGTGCGAAGCGCGGAACCGCCGGATCCGAGCGCCCGCGACGTTCCCACCGCTCAAACGTCGATTCTCGCCGTTTGAAGCTCGGAAAACATCGGTATAAACTTCGGTATAACTGTAGGTGCGTATACGAAGTTATTACGTACGTCGATTCTCGCCGTTTGAAGCGAGGAAAACGTCGTATCTTTGCGTTCGCGGCGTTTCCACCATTCAAACGGTCGAAATCTCGACGTGCGAAGCGCGGAACCGCCGGATCCGAGCGCCCGCGACGTTCCCACCGCTCAAACGTCGATTCTCGCCGTTTGAAGCTCGGAAACT
>NW_012066600.1:0-370 GCF_000956235.1 Wasmannia auropunctata | reverse complement strand
TATCCCCTGTGTGCCTTGTCGACTCAGTTGTATGCTATACGAAGTTATTACGTCGTTAATACAACTTGAATTCTGTTGGTTTAATTTGATACAATAATTTTTTTCGGGGTATATTAATTACAAAATAATTTTGTGTGATTGTTATATATTGAAGATAATGCCACTTAGGTTTTTATATGATTTAACAACAGTTTTTTTTTCGAAGTCATATTATAAATATATTTAAGATAATACAAAGGTCTTATTTTTTTCAATCTGATACAATTTTTTTCGAGGTAAAAACGTTAAAAAATATACTTGGCGGTTTTTTTACATTTTTAATGTCTTTTCCACGGATTTCACTAATTTTTGTTAAGTTTTTGTTTCATTA
>NW_012066599.1:0-342 GCF_000956235.1 Wasmannia auropunctata | reverse complement strand
TATCCCCTGTGTGCCTTGTCGACTCAGTTTTCGAGACTTTTCTTTTTCGGCATGTTCGAGTCTTTTCTATTCAGCGCGATGATACGTTTCTTGAATCGACTTTCGAAGCTCGTTAATCAGCATTTGCATATTATTTTGAAGCGCGGTAATCTTTCTCTCGATTTCGTCCTGTCGATCTTTCAAAACTTGTATCGTCTGTTGCACGAAACGTTTGTTGGCGACATCGCTATCATCTACTGGCAGTGCTACACGTCGAATCTTGCGTGACTTTGCGTCAAAGTCAGATGCAACTATGCAAAGAGCGTTATCGCGCACGTAATTTCTGAGTAGACCACTCAACTA
>NW_012066598.1:0-322 GCF_000956235.1 Wasmannia auropunctata | reverse complement strand
CTGTTTATTAACTAATTAATCGCGCCTACCCCGATTTTTTCACCGCAGCCGTTTCGAAGAAAAATCATGGGATGCGCTATCTTTAATACTGAAATACTAGCAGCCTGTTCAGCACAATCCGATGGTACGTGCATAGAAATTAACTTCTGTTTAGTAACTAATTAATTTCGCCTATCTTGATTTTTTCACCGCAGCCGTTTGAGAAAATATAATGGATGCGCTAACTTTGAGAATGACGATCCCACATTCACTTGAGCAAAATAAAAATGTTTAAAAAGCAAATTCCTATTGAGAATTCGCAAAAGGCATACATGTATGCTTT
>NW_012066597.1:0-315 GCF_000956235.1 Wasmannia auropunctata | reverse complement strand
TTGTAATCCGGTGTAATTCGAAATTCACCGATTTTGAAAATATAAACTAAATCGGTTTGAATGCAATAAAAATCCAATTTTGTCTGTGATCAGTATAATAGTAATTTGTTTTAATTTTTTTGCATACATTTGTATGAAACGCTATCGCTTCTCTTGATCCAGTATTTTACATTGTGTTGTACTTATTTGTATTTTACTGTCGTTATTTCGACTATCTATTATGTTATTGTATGTTAACATTTATAAAAAAATATTTTCATCTTTTGATAATTTATTGATCTGATCTATCACGGATATGTATTTATTAATATCGAG
>NW_012066596.1:0-467 GCF_000956235.1 Wasmannia auropunctata | reverse complement strand
CTATAAAATGTTATATATTACAATAAATATCCGAATCGTAGCATAACAATAACATGTAACTAAATAATAAAATATATAATATATAACATAATATATACTGGAAAGAATAAATCCTTCGTATCAAAATATCATTAGCTCAGCGTTAGCGTATAAGTTGGATGTTCTAGGGATCTCAGGTTCGAATCTCGATGTGTTTTCAAAAATTGTAAACTTGCGTATAAATTGTAATTAATAAAATAGAAATAATGCGAAATAGTTAAACACAAATTAAACTCTAAAAATAATACGCAATCGTAAAATAAAAAAAAATTTTTTTGTTAAAATCTTTTTTCTCAGTGTATCTATGTATGTGGATATTTAAATTCATTACGAATTCTTATGGACGTGAAATGAAATCCTTTTTGAATTTGAAAAAGAACTCACTTTTGGTAACATAAAAGTGAAGTCTCTTGGGAGCCTAAAGAATA
>NW_012066595.1:0-314 GCF_000956235.1 Wasmannia auropunctata | reverse complement strand
TATCCCCTGTGTGCCTTGTCGACTCAGTTCAAAATAAGAGATTGTATCTTTAGAAATAATTATATGCTATAAAAAAATTATATACATGTCCTCAAGTTTTCGAAGAGACTGCATTTTTAGAAATATTCCTTTGCTTTAAAAACATTATATACATGACCTCGAGTCTTCGAAGTGAGAGATTGCATTTTTAGAAATTTTTTATTGCTTTTCATAAAATTCTATGTATGTCCTCAAGTCTTCGAAGTGCAAAATTGCATTTTTAGAAATATTTATATGCTTTAAAAAATATACATATGCTCGAATCTTCGGAGAGA
>NW_012066594.1:0-317 GCF_000956235.1 Wasmannia auropunctata | reverse complement strand
TATCCCCTGTGTGCCTTGTCGACTCAGTAACCCGACGTTGTGCGTATACTCCTCGGAGTGTACATGCACGTTCGGTGTATAACACATGGGTTTACGTATGTAACGAATGAAGAAGCAGAGTGTCGCCGACCGGCTCGCAAGACCGGCGGCAAGTACCGACACACGCACACGGCTCTCTGTGCTGCGCTCGCTGGCTCTCGAGAAAAACGCACACACGAAGCTCCCTGGTTGATCCTGCCAGTAGTCATATGCTTGTCTCAAAGATTAAGCCATGCATGTCTCAGTGCATGCCGAATTAAGGTGAAACCGCGAATGGA
>NW_012066593.1:0-322 GCF_000956235.1 Wasmannia auropunctata | reverse complement strand
CATACATTATACGAAGTTATACGATCGTTTCCACCATTCAAACGTCGAATCTCGACGTGCGAAGCGCGGAACCGCCGGATCCGAGCGCCCGCGACGTTCCCACCGCTCAAACGTCGATTCTCGCCGTTTGAAGCTCGGAAACGTCGTATCCTTGCGTTCGCGGCGTTTCCAACATTCAAACGTCGAATCTCGACGTGCGAAGCGCGGAACCGCCGGATCCGAGCGCCCGCGACGTTCCCACCGCTCAAACGTCGATTCTCGCCGTTTGAAGCTCGGAAACGTCGTATCCTTGCGTTCGCGGCGTTTCCACCATTCAAACGTA
>NW_012066592.1:0-474 GCF_000956235.1 Wasmannia auropunctata | reverse complement strand
ACGCTTCGGCAAGTCGCGAGCGAACACCGGACGTTTCGTCGAACGAGTCGCCGAATACGTCGAACGATGTAACTCACCTCCGTGCGAGAGTCGACGACTTCTCCGCTTCAATAGCGAGAAGAACGACCGACGTGCATCGCAACGATCACGGTCCGTGTTTCATAGACGTTCGAGAAGCCGTACGAGACACGAGTAACGTGTACGCACGACCGCATCGTACCGCTCGGCTAGCCGAGCGCATCGCACCTCTTATAGTACCCAACCGACCGGACAAGCGGTCGGCGACGCACGGTCTTATGCACGGCCGCTTATGGGCGCGGTCGTCGATAGACCGACGGCGCGCGGGACTAGCCGTCTGGAAGCGATGTACCGCGCGGCGACGCGTACACCGGACGTTCGTCGCCGAAGACGTCTAACGATGTAAATCACCCTCCGTGCGAGAGTCGACGACTTCTCCGCTTCAATAGCGAGAAA
>NW_012066591.1:0-431 GCF_000956235.1 Wasmannia auropunctata | reverse complement strand
CTCGGATCCGGCGGTTCCGCGCTTCGCACGTCGAGATTCGACGTTTGAATGGTGGAAACGCCGCGAACGCAAGGATACGACGTTTCCGAGCTTCAAACGGCGAGAACTCGACGTTTGAGCGGTGGAACGGCGCGGCGTCTCGGAGTCCGGCGGTTCCGCGCTTCGCACGTCGAGATTCGACGTTTGAATGGTGGAAACGCCGCGAACGCAAGGATACGACGTTTCCGAGCTTCAAACGCGAGAATCGACGTTTGTAGCGGTGGGAGTACGTCGCGGGCGCTCGGATCCGGCGGTTCCGAGCTTCCGCACCGTCGAGATTCCGTACGTTTGAATGGTGGAAACGCCGCGAACGCAAGGATACGACGTTTCCTCGCTTCAAACGGCGAGAATCGACGTTTGAGCGGTGGGAACGTCGCGGGCGCTCGGATCCG
>NW_012066590.1:0-576 GCF_000956235.1 Wasmannia auropunctata | reverse complement strand
AATCTCGACGTGCGAAGCGCGGAACCGCCGGATCCGAGCGCCCGCGACGTTCCCACCGCTCAAACGTCGATTCTCGCCGTTTGAAGCTTGGAAACGTCGTATCCTTGCGTTCGCGGCGTTTCTACCATTCAAACGTCGAATCTCGACGTGCGAAGCGCGGAACCGCCGGATCCGAGCGCCCGAGACGTTCCACCTCGGTCAAACGGTCGATTCTCGACCGTTTGAAGCTTCGGAAACGTCGTATACCTTGCGTTCGCGGCGTTTCTACCAATTCAAACGTCGAATCTCGACGTGCGAAGCGCGGAACCGCCGTATCCGACGCGCCCGCGACGTTCCCACCGCTCAACGTCATTCTCGCCGTTTCGAGTTCGGAAACGTCGTATCCTTGCTTCGCGGCGTTTCTACCATTCAAACGTCGAATCTCGACGTGCGAAGCGCGGAACCGCCGTATCCGAGCGTCCGCGACGTTCCCACCGCTCAAACGTCGATTCTCGCCGTTTGTAACGCTCGGAAACGTCGTATCCTTGCGTTCGCGGNGTTTCTACCATTCAAACGTCGAATCTCTACGTGCGAAGC
>NW_012066589.1:0-655 GCF_000956235.1 Wasmannia auropunctata | reverse complement strand
TGCCAGGTTTACCTCCGGACCCGACAGATCCAAAAATTTTCTAAGTCCCGCGCGGCATGTTGCTTTCGCGCGGCGTTTAGCTTTCGCCGCGTTTACCTCCTGCGCCTAAAATTCTCCGCTATCGAGGCGAACGGACGACGGGGGTGCACGGGGGCACTCGGGTGGACGAATAGACGTGCGGGCACGCGAATCGACGTAATATTAAAGGCGCTAGCAGGGATGCGTCGATCGGCCAGGTTTACCTCCGGACCCGACCCGATAATTTTCTAAGTCCCGCGCGGCGTGTTGCTTTCGCCGCGTTTACCTCCGGCGCCGAAAATTTTCCGCTATCGAGGCGAACGGACCACGGGGGTGCACGGGGTTACTCGGGTGACCGAATAAACGTGCGGGCACGCGAATCGACATAATATTAAGGGCGCTAGCGGGGAAGCGTCGATCGGCCAGGTTTACCTCCGGACCCAACAGAACCGAAAATTTTCAAGTCTCGCGCGGCGTGTTGCTTTCGCGCGGCGTGTTGCTTTCGCCGCGTTTACCTCCGGCGCCGAAAATTCTCCGCTATCGAGGCGAACGGACGACGTGGGTGCACGGGGGCACTCGGGTGGTCGAATAGACGTGCGGGCACGCGAAACTGAGTCGACAAGGCACACAGGGGATA
>NW_012066588.1:0-502 GCF_000956235.1 Wasmannia auropunctata | reverse complement strand
TATCCCCTGTGTGCCTTGTCGACTCAGTTTTGGCGCCGGAGGTAAACGCGGCGAAAGCAACACGCCGCGCGAGACTTAGAAAATTTTCGGAATCGGGTCCGGAGGTAAACCTGGCCGATCGACGCTTCGNTTCCCCGCTGGCGCCATTAATATTACGTCGATTTCCGTGCCCTCACGTCTATTCGGCCACCCGAGTGCCCTCGTGCACCCCCGCCGTCTGTTCGCCACGATACGCGTTAGAATTTTCGGCGCCGGAGTTAAACGCGGTCGAAAGCGAACGACTCCGCGCGAAAGCAACACGCCGCGCGGGACTTAGAAAATTTTCGAGTCGGGTCCGGAAGTAAACCTGGCCGATCGACGCTTCGCTTCCCCGCTGGCGCCCTTAATATTACGTCGATTCGCGTGACCGCACGTCTATTCGGCCACCCGAGTGCCCCCGTCGCACCCCCCGTCGACCGTTCGCCTCGATAGCGGAAAATTTTTGGCGCCGGAGGTAAACGCA
>NW_012066587.1:0-346 GCF_000956235.1 Wasmannia auropunctata | reverse complement strand
AATTTTGTGAGGACAAGCGTAACTTGTCAAACCGGCACGCTGCCAAGCTATGCTTGTCGTCACAAAATTCAATTTCAAACAGTAAAATTGAAAAAATACTGTTCAAATTACGCAAAATGTGCTTCGAGAACACAAAGAATGTGTATAGATTGTAATATCTATCAATGCTCCACCTGTTTTTATGCTTTTCATAAGTGATAAATAAAATTATTTTATTTGAAAAAAAATTATTAAATTGATAAAATTGAAAAAATACTGTTCACATTACGCAAAATGTGCTTCGAGAACACAAAGAATGTGTATAGATTGTAATAGATCGGAAGAGCACACGTCTGAACTCCAGTCA
>NW_012066586.1:0-376 GCF_000956235.1 Wasmannia auropunctata | reverse complement strand
CCCCTGTGTGCCTTGTCGACTCAGTAAACTGCGTGCCGTTACTTTCCGGATTCAACGCAACCCCCCATGATTGAAACAGGATCGTATTATCACGTATTAAGAACTTGATGCTAACTTGCATCTAATAAATCCCTCCTCCCCCGCAACATAACAATACAAATAAATACTTGTCTGCATCTATACGAACCAATTTCGACGAATCTGTAAAGAAATTTATTGCGAAAAAATATCACCTCATGTTTTCAACCAGGAATCGAACCCGGATCTCCACGTTTGCCGGACGGGCGTCCTACCTTTAGACTACCGAGGCATGTGATAATATTCATCGCAATAAACAATCCAGCGCGTTTTCAGGTCGCGTAAATTCAAATAATTA
>NW_012066585.1:0-345 GCF_000956235.1 Wasmannia auropunctata | reverse complement strand
TGTGTGCCTTGTCGACTCAGTTGCCGCGTCGCGTCCAAGTCCATCTTGAATGGGGCCACTTACCCGCAGAGGGTGCCAGGCCCGTAGCGACCGGTGCGCGTCTCGGGAGGATCTCTCCTTAGAGTCGGGTTGCTTGAGAGTGCAGCTCTAAGTGGGTGGTAAACTCCATCTAAGGCTAAATACGACCACGAGACCGATAGCGAACAAGTACCGTGAGGGAAAGTTGAAAAGAACGTTGAAGAGAGAGTTCAAGAGTACGTGAAACCGTTCAGGGGTAAACCTAAGAAACCCAAAAGATCGAACGGGGAGATTCATCGTCAGCGACGCTGGCTTCGCGTCGGTGGG
>NW_012066584.1:0-399 GCF_000956235.1 Wasmannia auropunctata | reverse complement strand
ATTGTTCTTATTTTCGTTATTCAGTTTTTATTATATATATATATATTTTTTTGAATACGTTATATTTTCTAACAGCGCCAAGTGTTTTAACACATAAAAAATTATTTTATTAAAATTAAATTTTTTAATTTTGTACTGTTACGTCTTTAATTCTTTGTGATAATACTTTGATTGAGTAAGTTAAATTATTACGTAACAATTTTGTTATGTAATAATATTTTGAAGAATAAAACAATTACTACCACTTGAATAGCAATCGAAAGAGTCCTGAATGGTTCAAAAATACGTTTCACTTGGGTTTTAATGTTTTATTAGAGATACTATCGCACTTGAATGTTATTTTTTAAAAATAGTATAACAATTCATTTTCAAGATAACGAGATTCTCTTTGTAATTAGA
>NW_012066583.1:0-383 GCF_000956235.1 Wasmannia auropunctata | reverse complement strand
TATCCCCTGTGTGCCTTGTCGACTCAGTTGGATAAAATCGAATGTTGCGCAGTGATAAAATATTTTGTTTTGAAAGGTTTAACGCCACCTGAAATAAAAAATAAGATGGATTCCAGCTTCGGGACACTCTTCTCCATTGTTGTCAACAGTGCAAAATGAATTTAAATTTCATCTATTATTAAACGTTCAGGACGCCCACAAACCGCTACGACTGAGGAATTCGTCGAAAAAGTTCATAATGTCGTGTTAAATGATCAACGAGTGAAAGCGCGTGAGTTTGCTGACTTGTAAACATCTCAACAGATTGTGTTCATAACATCTTACACGAACATTTGTTGCACATGAAGAAGTTTTCAGCGCGATGGGTGCCGCGTTTGCGTTAA
>NW_012066582.1:0-394 GCF_000956235.1 Wasmannia auropunctata | reverse complement strand
CACCATTCAACGTCGAAATCTCGACGTGCGAAGCGCCGAACCGCCGGATCCGAGCGCCCGCGACGTTCCCTACCGCTCAAAACGTCGATTCTCGCCGTTTGAAGCTCGGAAACGTCGTATCCCTTGCGTTCGCGCGTTTCACCATTCAAACGTCGAATCTCGACGTGCGAAGCGCCGAACCGCCGGATCCGAGCGCCCGCGACGTTCCCACCGCTCAAACGTCGATTCTCGCCGTTTGTAAGCTCGGAAACGTCGTATCCTTCGCGTTCGCGGCGTTTCCTACCATTCAAACGTACGAATACTCGACGTGCGAAGACGCGGACCGACTCTGATCCGAGCGCCCGCGACGTTCCCACCGCTCAAACGTCGATTCTCGCCGTTTGAAGCTAGGAAA
>NW_012066581.1:0-331 GCF_000956235.1 Wasmannia auropunctata | reverse complement strand
ATACGCGTTTCCGAGCTTCAAACGGCGAGAATCGACGTTTGAGCGGTGGAACGTTCGCGGGCGCTCGGATCCGGNGGTTCCGCGCTTCCGNACCTCGAGATTCCGACGTTTGAATGTGGAAACGCCGCGAACGCAAGGATTCGACGTTTCCGAGCTTCAAACGGCGAGAATCGACGTTTGAACGGTGAGGAACGTCGCGGGCGCTCGGATCCGGCGGTTCCGCGCTTCGCACGTCGAGATTCGACGTTTGAATGGAGGAAACGCCGCGAACGCAAGGATACGACGTTTCCGAGCTTCAAACGGCGAGAATCGACGTTTGAGCGGTGGGAAC
>NW_012066580.1:0-750 GCF_000956235.1 Wasmannia auropunctata | reverse complement strand
TTGGGGCACAAGAGGGTCCGACTCCGCGGGGGAACGGGACTTCACTTTGTGTTAAATAATTCCGACAATTCTTTTGATTTTCGAGATTTAAATATATTCTTTATTCACTTTATTTCCACATACTTTATTTCTTTAGGCACCATCACCTTTCTTAATATAGGGTAAGTGTCCCTATTAGTGTGCTTTTAAGAAAATTTGTTTATTACTGAATTAATTACTAAATACTGTAGCTTTCAATTTGTCTGTTTAAAGTTACTATCGATTTTTCAAATATTTCTTTTTCTTATGAAATTTTTTTTATGTAAAAAATATTAATATTTTAATATATTTTAATAAAAATAAAAACAATGTTTTTGTCCCTATTAGTGTGCCCCTCCACGGCGCGATGGCCATATTAAGAGCCCCCCTATTACTGTGCCTGTCCATATATTTGTGTGCTCTTTATTAGTGTGCCCGCGATTAATGAGTCTATTCTTTAATTCATTTCACTACATGCACTCGTGGATAATGAGGTTGCGACTTTATTTTTAATGAGTTTTATGAACGCTTGGTTTTTAACATTCTAATAATTTTTCTCAAATAATATTAAATAAATGATATAATTTGATGTTAGTATTAACATTTAGAATAGTGTTATTTTAATTATATATAACATGTTTGTGAGTTTACGCATTCGTAAATTCACTGAAAAATGTGTTACAATCTCATTGTCCACGACTGTAAATTTACATCAGATTGATGGTTAATAAA
>NW_012066579.1:0-450 GCF_000956235.1 Wasmannia auropunctata | reverse complement strand
TTCCGAGCAGGACTATTTGTCTCTTTCCCGAAAGATGGCCAATCCTCCAGGCTTTAGACCTCAGGCATCCTCTCCTTCATGGAAGCCGATTCTCTCGCCCTCCTGTGTCTTGATCTTGCGTCTTGCCTCTTCAGTCTTGAATCTTCGGACAAGGGGGGGAATTACTCTGTGGTACCCAACGTGCGTTAAGCACTCCCATGTCCCTGTCTCGGCATTCGCCCATAGTCTCACGGAAAAACCACTATCAAAAACTGTGAGCGAGACAGTCTTCTTAAAAAAAGAAACCCCGCACGGTGGCATTTTACTGCTGCTCCCTCGTCCTTTTCCCTTGCTCCAGGCAGTTGAATCCATAAATCCATCCTCTGTCCGTTCCAGTTCACGCCAACCACTTCAGGGAAACTTCATCCGCCGTGCATTATAACTGAAAGTAAATCAAATACGCAGTAAACA
>NW_012066578.1:0-332 GCF_000956235.1 Wasmannia auropunctata | reverse complement strand
ATAAAAAATTATCAATATCTAATTTTAATAATTTATTTAAAAATAGATTAAATATTTAATAATTAATATATAACAATAATAAAAAGATAATAACATTTAAATAAAACTGATTAATTGAATTCATTTTTGCAATTGACATTTCATATCATAATTTTATATCAATTATTAATTTTATTATTGTCAATTATCAGTCTTTTTGATAATAAGATTTAGTAAGCTTGACAGATTTTTATAAAATATCGATTTAATTTTACAATAAAAAAAAATAAATTATTATCTTTAATTTTAATTTTAAAATTAAAGATAAAGATTCACTCTTTCAAAAGTTGTAA
>NW_012066577.1:0-742 GCF_000956235.1 Wasmannia auropunctata | reverse complement strand
TATCCCCCTGTGTGCCTTGTCGACTCAGTTTCGCGTGCCCGCACGTCTATTCGGCCACCCGAATGCCCCCGTGCACCCCCGTCGTCCGTTCGCCTCGATAGCGGAGAATTTTCGGCGCCGGAGGTAAACGCGGCGAAAGCAACACGCCGCGCGGGCTTAAAAAAATTTTTGGCTCTGTCGGGTCCGGAGGTAAACCTGGCCGATCGACGCTCATCCCCGCTGGCGCCCATATGATTACGTCGATTCGCGTGCCCGCACGTCTATTCGGCCACCCGAGTGCCCCCGTGCACCCCCGTCGTCCGTTCGCCTCGATAGCGGAAAATTTTCGGCGCCGGAGGTAAACGCGGAGAAAGCAACACGCCGCGCGAAAGCAACACGCCGCGCGGGACTTAGAAAATTTTCGGGTCGGGTCCGGAGGTAAACCTGGCCGATAGACGCTTCGCTTTCCCGATGGCGCCCTTAATATTACGTCGAATCGCGTGACCGCACGTCTATTCGGCCACCCGAGTGCCCCCGTGCACCCCCGTCGACCGTTCGTTTTGATAGCGGAAAATTTATGGCGCCGGAGGTAAACGTGTCGAAAGCAAACGCCGCGCGAAAGCAACACGCCGCGCGGGACTTAGAAAATTTTCGGGTCGGGTCCGGAGGTAAACCTGGCCGATCGACGCTTCCCCGCTAGAACTGAGTCGACAAGGCACACAGGGGATATTACGTACTGAGTCGACAAGGCACACAGGGGATA
>NW_012066576.1:0-397 GCF_000956235.1 Wasmannia auropunctata | reverse complement strand
GACGTGTGCTCTTCCGATCTCCCCGCGATACGCTTACTATTTCTCTTTATAACTTAAAAACTAAGCTTCGCACAAATTTTTGCCAAAGGAAAAATCGTCTCAGAATACGATCAGGAATACGTATATTCAAGGACATAATACTTATTCTGAATCACCCTGTATGTGTATCTATATATATACAGGGTGTCCCAAAATAAACTTTTGTCCTTAAAATGTCATATTCCTGACTTAATTTTGAGAAGATTTTTCCTTTACCAAAATTTTATCCGACGCTTAGTTTTCAAATTATAACAAGAAATAGTTAGCGAATTATTGGCCGCGTATGGTAGGTAGATAGGGGCGCGCAACTTACTGTCGAACGCAGGCGGTACGCGGGGCCCTCGTGACGATCAGCTGA
>NW_012066574.1:0-307 GCF_000956235.1 Wasmannia auropunctata | reverse complement strand
TATGCGAGTTTTTTAATTTATAATGGTATCTTATAATGTCCCCATGGCTGGGTAGAATGGTTGGTAGAATCAGGCACAATGTATCGCTTATCATCGTACGGACTTAAAGCCAGCTTCGTCTCGGATATCGTATACACTTCGTGCAACTTTGATTTTATGCAAGATTGCTGTCGCGTCATTTTGGTTTCGTCCAGCAGACATCGCACATAATCGTTAAATGTTATCGATTTTGCTACGACATTACTCTTGACACCTTTTACCTTTTTTGTATCTTTTTTACCATCAACACGCAAGGCATACATCTTTA
>NW_012066573.1:0-446 GCF_000956235.1 Wasmannia auropunctata | reverse complement strand
CGCACGCACACACACACACGCACACACACACACACACACACGCGCGCGCGCGCGCGCGCGCGCACGCACACGCACATATACAGGGTGGACCATTTTAATCCATCCAGTCGAATATCTTGAAAATCAAGCCCGGGAGAGAAAAATTTTTCAGACAAAAGTTGTTTGGTTTCGAAGGGACCATAAGATGATACCATTGGTTTGACCTTGAAGAATTATTTAAAAGTCACATAAAAGTCACCTCAATTTTTTTAAATGGCATCCCCTATTTTTTATTACATACTAGCGGTTACCCGGCATGCGTTACAATGCTACTTAAAGAAAAGAAAGTGCTTGTGTTTTATTCCGTTTATTAAAGTGCTTTTGGATACACAATATTTTTGTTTTTCCATCTGGTGCGTACACGAATAAATCAGAAGATTTTCCGACGCGTGAGCAGGCCACATACA
>NW_012066572.1:0-359 GCF_000956235.1 Wasmannia auropunctata | reverse complement strand
TACGATAGGTAAGTACCAATTAATAATATATTTATCATAAGAATAGATTTCGCGTTTTGAGATAAATATTATATATAATCAATTCATTTCTATCGATGGGAAGTCGTGATGCGGGCCACTTGATTTTGTCGCTGCGCGAATCTATTATTCGTGATCGATTATTGTTACAGCAATATCATACGTCTATCATAGAATTTTTCAAATATATTGATAATTATAGAATTTACTGGCTTAGATAGAAAATTTCTAGAGACTCGAGAATTTTTATATTACATATATGATATTTTAAGATTTTTTATATTGAAAGTTTTTGTTAATTGTTATATTTTTACTTTTTGAACGTGCGTATTATCCTATAT
>NW_012066571.1:0-404 GCF_000956235.1 Wasmannia auropunctata | reverse complement strand
CAGTACTTCGGGTGGCCGAATAGACGTGCGGGCACGCGAATTGACGTAATATTAAAGGCGCTAGCGGGGAAGCGAAGCGTCGATCGGCCAGGTTTACCTCCGGACCCGACAGATCCAAAAATTTTCTAAGTCCCGCGCGGCATGTTGCTTTCGCGCGGCGTTTAGCTTTCGCCGCGTTTACCTCCTGCGCCTAAAATTCTCCGCTATCGAGGCGAACGGACGACGGGGGTGCACGGGGGCACTCGGGTGGACGAATAGACGTGCGGGCACGCGAATCGACGTAATATTAAAGGCGCTAGCAGGGATGCGTCGATCGGCCAGGTTTACCTCCGGACCCGACCCGATAATTTTCTAAGTCCCGCGCGGCGTGTTGCTTTCGCGCGGCATGTTGCTTTCGCCGCGTA
>NW_012066570.1:0-646 GCF_000956235.1 Wasmannia auropunctata | reverse complement strand
TATCCCCTGTGTGCCTTGTCGACTCAGTAACATCGACATTTCGAACGCACATTGCGGTCCACGGATACAATTCCCGGACCACGCCTGGCTGAGGGTCGTTTTAGTCCAACAGACTGCTTGCGCCCACTCTCGTCGTCGCGCACCCGCCTTAACACTTTGGTGGTGCGCGCGACGATATAGAGAGAGGAGCGTACGAGCGATCGTTGGACGTTCGCCGAGCTGAGCGAGACGCGCTCCCTCCCATCTTTCGGGGCCGTGCTGGCCTCCGAGGAGGAGAGAGGAGCCAGTCTTCCCTGGGCGTCGTCCGAAATGACACAAACGAGTGGGAGAGGAGAAGAATGAGGGTTGTTGACCGAGGCGTCAACGAGATCTGGCGCGGGCGCGCGCGCGACGAAGGTGTCGCGACCGCGCGCCCGGAGACCAAGAGNGCCCCAAGTACAAGTGGAGATATATATATAAGATACGTTGCCCGAGGAGAGAAGAGCGCGACACGGGACCTCGACGCGAGAGTCACGTCGCGCCGCTCCGCGCCGCCGCCCTGCGTAGGCCGCCCCACCGTACTCTCGGTGAGAGGTGCGCCTCGAGAGAGGTGCGCGCGCGTGCAAAAATGGAGCCGCGCCTGCCGTGCGCGGGCTCCAGCCTCGGA
>NW_012066569.1:0-310 GCF_000956235.1 Wasmannia auropunctata | reverse complement strand
AAATTCGACAACATGTATATTATGTTTTTAAAGCAAAAAAATATTTCTAAAAATGCAATCTCTTATTTTGGAGACTCCAGGTTATGTATATAATTTGTTTAAAGATTATAAATATTTCTAAAAATGCAATTTCTCTTTTCGAATATTCGAGGACATGGATATGATTTTATTAAAGGAAATAAATAATTTTAAAAATCTCTCTTTGTGAAAACTCGAGGACATATATATAATTTTTATAAAGCATAGAAATATTTCTAAAAATACAACGTCTCACTTCGAGGATATGTATATGATTTTTTTATAGCAAAGA
>NW_012066567.1:0-417 GCF_000956235.1 Wasmannia auropunctata | reverse complement strand
ACCACGAGCCAAGTGATCCACCGTTCAGGGTAATCGTTCATCTTGCGTGCTTTCGCAACGCTGTCAAACATGTTTCGGTATTTGCTTCACTCCTCTCTCTCGTGGCCATCTCTCGCCGGGGCTTCACCATCTCTCTCTCCTCGTCTTCCACTCGGCCACTCTCTCGGCGCGCGGGCAGCGCGCGAGGAGGCACGGAGAGTCGACGGGGGAGAGTGGGATCCTCCGGGATCAACGCCACTCGCGAGGGAATGGGGGCCCTTCGATCAGCCTGGCCGCGCGTCCGAGCACGCGCGGACCGCCGCCCCGTTTGCAGGGGGCTACGGCACAACGTGAGACGACATCGTCGCGCGAGCGGAGCGTCTCTCGTCTCCAACCGGCGCGCGATCGCGCGGGGGAATGAGACGAGAGCCGGGGCGA
>NW_012066566.1:0-301 GCF_000956235.1 Wasmannia auropunctata | reverse complement strand
TATTTTTGCTTTAATGTTGAATAACTTGGTGAAAAAAGTCGTACAACGCTCAATAAAAAAGCAAATTAAAAGTAAAGATTCACTCTTTCGAAAGCTGTAAACTGCATTTGCATGCGATTTTTTATTCGCGCCATGGAACTTGTCAAAGTTCGTAAAAAATTTTAAGATTCATTGGGTTTCCTTTTCTATCCGTGTAATTCCATGAAAGATCAGTAGGATCGTTTTCTGAAGTACCGATTTGGAAAGCAGAGATTTCAAGCTGTAAAATGCTTTTTTGATCATCTCGATACGATCATTTTTA
>NW_012066565.1:0-307 GCF_000956235.1 Wasmannia auropunctata | reverse complement strand
TATCCCCTGTGTGCCTTGTCGACGCGGAATTTGAGCGCCCGCGACGTTCCCACCAATCAAACGTCGATTCTCGCCGTTTGAAGCTCGGAAACGTCGTATCCTTGCGTTCGCGGCGTTTCTACCATTCAAACGTCGATTCTCGTCGTGTGAAGCGCGGAACCGCGGTATACGAGCGCCCGCGACGTTCCCACCACTCAAATGTCGATTCTCGCCGTTTGAAGCTCTGAAACGTCATATCCTTGCGTTCGCGGCGTTTCTACCATTCAAACGTCGATTCTCGTCGTGTGAAGCGCAGAACCGCTGTATT
>NW_012066564.1:12704-14835 GCF_000956235.1 Wasmannia auropunctata | reverse complement strand
TTAAATAAAATTAACTATTATAGCAAGATATAATACATATGAATTACAATGTACATGTCTAAAAAACATTGATCTATTAATAAATCATAAAATTAATGTTATATTATTGACTAATTGCTTAAATTTTAGCAATTACTAAACATGCCACGCCTAGTCCCATAAGGGTGTCGGTCTTTAAGAGTATCTCGTCGGTATAGCAATTAACATGGCTGAATTGTTACTGGCATATGTTGCAATACTAATTTTTTTCATGTAATCCTTAGTCCAAATCAAGCTTAATTGCGTTTTATACATACAAAAGACTTATACATTACATACAAAAAACTTGTAGGTATATCAAATAAATATTTTTATGAGTGGACGTCAGAAATCGATAACAATAAAACTGTAATTTTTCAACTTTTTTTTATGAAATTGTTATAATATTCGCCTCCCCTCGCCTTCATAATTGAAGTTTATTTTCAGAAATTTGTAAAAGCAATATACACGCGTGACAACTCATAAAAATTATTGCATTTAATTGATAAATCAGACGACTTTAGGATTCTGTCAACAAAAATGTGTTAATTTATTATTTGAGTGTTAGATAATTATTATCTATAAAAGATATTTCTCTTCGGTAAATGTTTGACGCAATTTTGTTAGATGTCGCTGCAAAACGTATCTTCTGTAGAGAGCCTCTAATTAAAGTGACGCCATAAGAGAAGTGACGCCATCTTTTCTCCAAATCCCGCGAGAGAGAAAGAGATATATATCTTCGTCTATTCAACAGTGCTGCTGTGAACTGTCAGCTGTAGGGTTAAGTATTGCAACGAGATAAATTGTTCCCACAGATCATATTCTTAATTATCATAATTTGTGTTTAAAGTTATTTAAAAAATTTGCTACAGTACGTTTAAAATTTAAAAACAAGCGTATAATTTTATTAAACCAAATCGCAAATATTTTGACAGTAAAACTATGGCAATGCATTACTCTTTTAAATAAAATTATTTTATATTTGCGGTTTATTTTTCATTATATTTTATATATATATATTATAATAATTTTATATTTGCGGTTTATTTTTCATTATCATATTTAAAATAAATTTTGTTTTATTTATGAATAACATTATTTTGTAACAAATAATATGCAATGAATAATATTATTTTATAGCAAATGTGCAATGATTGGCAATAAATAACATTATTTTGCAATTACTAGATTTATTAATTATTATTTTTTAATTCGTTACAATTTTTCGGAGCATTTTTAAATATAAATATAAAATTAAAAATAATTTGTTTGAAAAACTGCGGGAATGGAGAAAAAATGGCGGATGGACCAA
Source organism: Wasmannia auropunctata (assembly GCF_000956235.1). NCBI lineage: Eukaryota > Metazoa > Arthropoda > Insecta > Hymenoptera > Formicidae > Wasmannia > Wasmannia auropunctata. Next base: position 13,505 of record NW_012066564.1, on the reverse strand, counting down.
TCAAAAGTGGCAACCGTATGGTGTCACTCTGATTAAAGGCTCTCTAATCTTCTGTAGAGAATGTAGAGACCCTAGAAGAAAGAGTAGTTTGGCCATGCCCCATAAAATGGCGTCTGTAAATGTGGCTCATGTACACACGCATACACACACATTATACAACACATTTATAGTTTCTAGTGGATCATATGCTATATATACGATTTCTGTGTTATGTGATTGATAACGCTATTTTGAGGGAGCGTGGGATTAACCAATGAGAGCAATGACGGTGAATGGCCAGACTCTTCCTTCTCGGGACTCTAGTTTTCTGTAGAGAGCCTCTAATCAGAGTGACACCATATGAGAAGTGACGCCATCTTTTCTCCAAATCCCGCGAGAGAGAAGTAAGAGTGCAAGAAAGAAAGAAAATATGTCTTATCCAGTCTGTCCAACAGTCTATCTCAGTCTATCCAACATCGGGCTGGAGAAAAAATGGCGGACCAATCAAAAGCGGTAGCTGTATGGCGCCACTCTAATTAGAGTGCTAATGATCTTTTTTGAACTGTGCAAATGGTAAACAAAATTTATTATGAAGCTACTTAATGTACTACAAATTATAACAGACGACCCTTTTAGCGGTCATCCTCAATGGACATATACACACGACAGCGAAATTAAAGCATCATCCATTCTGATCATTAAAAATAGGCAAATTTCAAGAGAGTGTAACTTCGTCAAAATTCATCATATCGGAATGATCAAAAAAGCATTTTAAAGCTTAAAGTCTCTACTTTCGATATCCATAGATCGGAAGAGCACACG
>NW_012066564.1:0-300 GCF_000956235.1 Wasmannia auropunctata | reverse complement strand
GTGGGTAGTATGGGCGCAGGCGGGGAGGGGGGGGTGCAGGGGGAGGGGCGGAGCCCCTCCTCCCGACTATTACATAGATAATATCTATTGTAAAAACAAAAAAATACGTGCTTTAATGCTTCTATTTTTTTAGTAAAGCGAAGATTTAATAGATATTCAATTTAATATACATTCTACCTTGCGTAGGGGTCTGTCTAATCTTTTCGGTATCTATTATTTTTGGTATATTGTAGACTCATTTATTTAGTAAGGCAAAGATTTAATAAATATTTTTACCTTGCGTAGGGGTCTGTCTAATCT
>NW_012066563.1:0-515 GCF_000956235.1 Wasmannia auropunctata | reverse complement strand
TGTGTGCCTTGTCGACTCAGTTAGTTAATAATTATAATCCGTGTCGATTAATTATTCGTTGATTGAAAACTCAGTCGAGGGAAGAAACACGCGCACTATTTACTAACCCACGACGATTTACTGACACACGAGGCGTTCACTCGACGATAGCAAGCAGTCGACTGACTTTGTTGGTTACGTTTGCAGCGCTGTCGAAATGCGAACATGTGATTAGTTGAAATATAATATTACAATCAGAGCGCGGCTAAGTTTTAAGGCTTTAACCGATACAAGTATTTTATTATTTTTTAAATAATTTAAACAATTTAATTGATTAATTATTTTTAATAAGTTTTTTATTTTTACAATTTGCAAACTTGAAGCGAGTATTTTATGTTTTATAAATATTTTATTAAGTATTTATTAAGTATTTATTACTTTTAATAAAAGTAATAAACTTTTACTTTTTAATAAAAGTAATAAATACTTAATAAAATATTTACAAAACATAAAATACTCGCTTCAAGTTTGTAAAT
>NW_012066562.1:0-559 GCF_000956235.1 Wasmannia auropunctata | reverse complement strand
ACTTGTTAATTGTCATTGCAAAAGCTAATTTTATCGGAAATTGTTTTCTTTTAAAAGTATAAGGGATATATATTTTCGCAATACAATATTATACGATTTAAGAAGACAAAATCTCCTACTTTATCGCCCGTTAAGATTTTGCATATTTATAAATGATCAGCAAGCTCTATAATTATTAATCTAATGCTATTGCAAAGGCCTTTATTATTATTAAGATTTCTAATCAACATAATAATACAATTTATTGCGAAAAATATCATCTTAACTCTCAACCGGGAAGGGAGCTAAGATGATATTTTTCGCATTAAATTCTTTACCGATTCGGAGGGAGGAATTCTTATAGATGCTTATTAGTATCAAAAATATTAAATTGTGTGACAATTTAATTCGTTACAGTGGATTCTGGCCTCATGTAAGAACTGTGTTTCAAGATCAACAATATATGCGGCGTGCAGTTTGTATGTGACTTGATATTGTAACAGGAAAACTTATATTTACACATCAACATCCGTGTCGGCTGGCAATGACACTTCTGAGATCGGAAGAGCACACGTCTGAA
>NW_012066561.1:0-439 GCF_000956235.1 Wasmannia auropunctata | reverse complement strand
TATCCCCTGTGTGCCTTGTCGACTCAGTTCGTAGATTCGACGTTTGAATGGTAGAAACGCCGCGAACGCAAGGATACGACGTTTCCGAGCTTCAAACGGGGAGAATCGATGTTCGAGCGGTGGGAACGTCGCGGGCCGCTCCGGATCCGGCGGTTCCGTCGCTCGCACGTCGAGATTCGACGTTTGAATGGTAGAAACGCCGCGAACGCAAGGATACGACGTTTCCGAGCTTCAAACGGCGAGAATCGACGTTTGAGCGGTGGGAACGTCGCGGGCGCTCGGATACGGCGGTTTAGCGCTTCGCACGTAGAGATTCGACGTTTGAATTGGNGTAANACCGCAACGCAAGGATACGACGTTTCCGAGCTTCAAACGGCGAGAATCGACGTTTGAGCGGTGGGAACGTCGCGGACGCTCGGATACGGCGGTTCCGCGCTTA
>NW_012066560.1:0-402 GCF_000956235.1 Wasmannia auropunctata | reverse complement strand
GTACGCGCGCGCCGGCGGTGCTCTGCGAGCGAGGAGCGAGGCGTTGGCGCGTCCAACGATCCGAGGGAGGCCCGCGGCCGGTGTTCAAGCACCGTGCCTGTGCCCTTTCGGATTCGGCGGCGTCGGCCGGCGCGAACCGGTGGTAACCTACAACGCCGCGGCGACTCGCCGAGAGTCGCTCGCGCGCTGGAGGGCCCGGAGACACCGTGAGACGAAACCCCCCGCCGACTTGTGATTTATCGCATCGGTGGCGGGTGTTTCTCTCGTCTTCGTCGCCCGATGGTTTTTCAAAGATTTCCGCCCCGGCTCTCGTCTCATTCCCCCGCGCGATCGCGCGCCGGTTGGAGACGAGAGACGCTCCGCTCGCGCGACGATGTCGTCTCACGTTGTACCGTAGCCCCC
>NW_012066559.1:0-454 GCF_000956235.1 Wasmannia auropunctata | reverse complement strand
TCTTTGAGACAAGCATATGACTACTGGGCAGGATCAACCCAGGGGAGCTTCGTGTGTGCGTTTTTCTCGAGAGCCAGCGAGCGCAGCACAGAGAGCCGTGTGCGTGTGTCGGTACTTGCCGCCGGTCTTGGCGAGCCGGTCGGCGACACTCTGCTTCTTCATTCGTTACATAGTAAACCCCATGTGTTAATACACCGAACGTGCATGGTACACTCCCGAGGAAGTATACGCACAACGTCGGGTTTTGTTAAAAAAAAAGATCATGTATATTTTTGTTCTCATTTCTCCCCTATGATTAGCGGTCGCGTAGCCGCTCAGCCCCTGACGCTAGATCGACGATGCGATACTCAGACGTCGAGGAACGTGCGTACTCAAAGTACGTAGAAAAACTTTCGCTAAGGCGTACAAGTAAAGCGGGAAAGAGAAATCCGCCAGGGATCTCGCACTTCCGTCA
>NW_012066558.1:0-302 GCF_000956235.1 Wasmannia auropunctata | reverse complement strand
TATCCCCTGTGTGCCTTGTCGACTCAGTTGTTGAGCGTTGTACGATTATTTTTCACCGAGTTATTCGACATTGAAGCAAAAATGGTTCTGTTTGCTTCAATGTTGAATAACTCGGTGAAAAAAAAATCGTACAATGCTCAACAAAAACGAAAATTAAAAGTAAAGATACACTCTTTCGAAAGCAGTAAACTGCATTTGTGTGCGATTTCTAGTTTATGCCATAAAACCTTTTAAATTTAGTACACATTTTTAGAGATTTGACGCATTTTCATTTGGACCTATGTAATTCTATAAAAAATAAA
>NW_012066557.1:0-464 GCF_000956235.1 Wasmannia auropunctata | reverse complement strand
AAGTTGTAAATCTTTCTTGCCACTCAAATTACAATAGACTGAAATTTTTTAATAAACATTTTATAGCTTAAAGTCTACTTTTTATCGATCTTACTGATCTCTTACGGAGCATTACGAATACAAATAAAGATGCGACAAAATTTGTTACGAATTTTGCAAGATTCCTCGACGCGAATTAAAAATCGCACATAAATGCAGTTTACAGCATTCGAAAGAATGAATCTTTACCTTTAATTTGCATATTCGTTGAGCATTTTGCGTTTTTTTTTTCACCGAGTTATTCAATGTTGAAGCATAAGATCATTTTTACTTCAATGTTGAATAACTCGGTGAAAAAAAATCGCACAATGCTCGCCGACTGCTCAAATTAAAGCTAAAGATTCACGCTTTCGAAAACTGTAAGCCGCCTTTATGTGCAAAATTTTATTCAGATCATGGAACCTTGCAAAGTTTGGGGGAGATTT
>NW_012066556.1:0-543 GCF_000956235.1 Wasmannia auropunctata | reverse complement strand
ACGTATGTAACGAATGAAGAAGCAGAGTGTCGCCGACCGGCTACGCAAGACCGGCGGCAGTACCGACACACGCACACGGCTCTCTGTGCTGCGCTCGCTGGCTCTCGAGTAAAAACGCACACACGAAGCTCCCTGGTTGATCCTGCCAGTAGTCATATGCTTGTCTCAAAGATTAAGCCATGCATGTCTCAGTGCATGCCGAATTAAGGTGAAACCGCGAATGGCTCATTAAATCAGTTATGGTTCATTAGATTGTACCCACATTTACTTGGATAACTGTGGTAATTCTAGAGCTAATACATGCAAAACAGAGTCCCGACCAGTGATGGAAGGGACGCTTTTATTAGATCAAAACCAATCGGTGGCGGGCGGTCTCCGTCCGTCCACCGTTTATTTTGGTGACTCTGAATAACTTTGTGCTGATCGCACGGTCCTAGCACCGGCGACGCATCTTTCAAATGTCTGCCTTATCAACTGTCGATGGTAGGTTCTGCGCCTACCATGGTTGTAACGGATAACGGGGAATCAGGGTTCGATTCCGGA
>NW_012066555.1:0-534 GCF_000956235.1 Wasmannia auropunctata | reverse complement strand
CATTAACAAAACTATTTTATCCTTATTGATTAAATATCAAGATTAGAAAAATTACTTTTCAGTCATGATTATTGCTACATTCTTATGTAGCAATAAGTAGTGGTTAGTCAAGTTGGAAAGAATTAATTACCTTAGGGATAACAGCGTAATATTTTTAGAGAGATCTTATTAATAAAAATGATTGCGACCTCAATGTTGAATTAAGATAAAATTTAGAAAGTAGAAGCTTAGAATTTGAGTCTGTTCGACTTTCAATATCTTACATAATTATGAGTTTAGATCAGCGTGAGCCAGATCGGATTTTATCTTCAAAAAATTTATATATTGTTCACACAAATACAAAATATTTATTTTATTTTGTCTTTTCTACTTTATTATATTTTAACATTTATTTCTTATTTATTTGTTACATTTTATTTTTGTTTCATTCTTTATTTGTTTATTTATTTGATATATAGTTTACTTATATCATTCCTTTTTTTTTAAATTCATATCATGTTCTATTTCATTTTATTTAGATCGGAAGAGCACACG
>NW_012066554.1:0-445 GCF_000956235.1 Wasmannia auropunctata | reverse complement strand
GACTGGAGTTCAGACGTGTGCTCTTCCGATCTAAAGCACATTATACATTCTACTATTTAAGAATTTTACTAAAAATAATCTTTTAGCAGAGTAGCGAATCGAGTAATTAAAATTGTAAATATTTTGCCTCTTTTTAAGTCATACAAGCATATAAAGAAACGTTGCATCACCAGATTTTAATTCTAACGCTCTCTACAATTACAAATTACAATATTGATTAATATTATACGGTAATCATGATAATTTGCGAGATCATTTTCATAATTTTTACAAAATATATCTCATTATTTGAATTGCAAATTAATATCCATATTATTTACAAAATATTTACAATTTTAATTACTCGATTCGCTCCTCTGCTAAAAGATTAATTTTAGTAAAATTCTTAAAGTAGTAGAATGTATACTGTGCTTTACTCATCTCTACATCCTTTATGTATCTTATA
>NW_012066553.1:0-403 GCF_000956235.1 Wasmannia auropunctata | reverse complement strand
ATGATCTTCTTTTTAACAAAAAACAGGTGTACAGAATTAAACAATAAAACCTAAGCGGTCCATCTATTATTTCTTCAAAATAAAACCTAAATGCTATATCTTTTGGTACTTTAAATACCGATCTCTATTTTAGTGAAATATATATATATATATGTATACATATATATTATTTGTATAAAAGATCTGATATCAATAAATGGCGCCAAGTTAAAATTCCATAAAAATTGTTTTTCCTTCTTTAAGTCATAAATGTATATTACTTGTATGAAAGATTTGATATCAATATGTGATGCCAAGTTAGAATTCCATAAAAATTGCATTACCTTACTGAAATTATAAGTATATTACTTATATGAAAGATTTGATATCAATAAATGGCGCCAAGTTATAATCCCATAAAAAA
>NW_012066552.1:0-399 GCF_000956235.1 Wasmannia auropunctata | reverse complement strand
GAGATGTGTATAAGAGACAGGCTTGATGACAATGCCCTTTATGAGCCTTGCTGTGATCTCACTGTGTCGATTTTCTGTACCTTTCTCGAATCCAAAAATGGCGTGGATCCGGCTCGAAGGACCAAAAAAGATGTTGAAGAATGTTCTCCTTACCGTGCAATGTGCGGTTTTTTGAGGATCCAGAATACCATGGATTCTCGTTTGTTTTTTCCGGTCCAGAAATTATGATACACCTTTTAATAAGTAATACTGATAAATTTATTACTTCCTTTAATTATACATTGCCAACGACGTGAGGCGTGACAATTTCGTCTCGATCACAGATCAATTCTGCCGTTCGCAGCGCCGCTCGTGTCTCTCGTCTCACTCGAATGAATCCGAATAAAGCCGAGGACTTCC
>NW_012066551.1:0-409 GCF_000956235.1 Wasmannia auropunctata | reverse complement strand
CGAAAAATGTTCTAGTTTACGAGAAAAAAATGAAGATTCCAAAAATGTTTTGTTTTCCATTGTTTATTTAACAATAAACTTTTTAACAATTTTTTTAACAATCGGGGAGAGTCGAAAAATCTGAAAAAATATTTTTTATATACTTTCAGTTTTTCTACATCTTAGAAAAAAACCCCAAGAACGTGTTTTGCTTCGTTTTCGAGAAAAAAATTTTTTTAGTTCTTGATGTGGGGAAAATCTGTCGACTCTCAGCGTGCGACTCTTACAAAAACAGACAAACTTACAAAATATCTCTACCATACTGCTAGTATGTTGTTCGCAGCCGCTGTTTTGTATTGACTAGACAGTCAATATTTTATAAAATCGACTTTACAATATTTAACTCTCCAAACAATTTTATCATTTATTA
>NW_012066550.1:0-813 GCF_000956235.1 Wasmannia auropunctata | reverse complement strand
AGTTCTCGCCGTTTGAAGCTCGGAAACGTCGTATCCTTGCGTTCGCGGGGTTTCTACCATTCAAACGTCGAATCTCGACTTGCGAAACGCCAAACCGCCGTATCCGAGCGTCCCGCGTCGTTCCCACCGCTCAAACGTCGATTCTCGACCGTTTGAAGCTCGGAAACGTCGTATCCTTGCGTTCGCGGCGTTTCTACCATTCAAACGTCGAATCTCGACGTGCGAAGCGCGAAAACGCCGTATCCGAGCGCCCGCGACGTTCCCACCGCTCAAATGTCGATTCTCGCCGTTTGAAGCCCTGAACGTCGTATCCTTGCGTTCGCGGCGTTTCTACCATTACAAACGTCGAATCTCGACGTGCGAAGCGACGGAACCGCCGAATCCGAGCGCCCGCGACGTTCCCACCGCTACAAACGTCGATTCTCACCGTTTGAAGCTCGGAAACGTCGTATCCTTGCGTTCGCGGCGTTTCTACCATTCAAACGTCGAATCTCGACGTGCGAAGCGCGAAACCGCCAAATCCGAGCGCCCGCGACGTTCCCACCGCTCAAACGTCGATTCTCTCCGTTTGAAGCTCGGAAACGTCGTATCCTTGCGTTCGCGGCGTTTCTACCATTCAAACGTCGAATCTCGACGTGCGAAGCGCGAAACCGCCGGATCCGAGCGCCCGCGACGTTCCCACCGCTCAAACGTCGATTCTCGCCGTTTGAAGCTCGGAAACGTCGTATCCTTGCGTTCGCGGCGTTTCTACCATTCAAACGTCGAATCTCGACGTGCGAAGCGCGGAACCGCCGGATCCGAGCGCCCATCGTA
>NW_012066549.1:0-341 GCF_000956235.1 Wasmannia auropunctata | reverse complement strand
CTTACAGATGGTTACAATGGATACGTGCATGCCAAAGATTTGATTTACAAGTGATGAGTCCAGAATACGCTCATCGCAATTGTAGACTGTGCCACTTGCATTTTGAAGAAAAGTAGTATAAAATAGACAAGATTAGAGCTCTTCTTCATCCTGATGCTATACCGACGATATTTTTTGGAAGAGAGTAAATAACAAATTTACAATACGTACAATTTATTATTCTGTATTCAATCTGATAACGTATAAATTGATCGTTACAAAATTGACTTTTTTAAAAAAGTAAAAAAGGGTGCCAAGTGTTAGCGTGCTCCTCGAACAAAATTTGATGTTTATGATCTCCT
>NW_012066548.1:0-517 GCF_000956235.1 Wasmannia auropunctata | reverse complement strand
CCACTCGCGGTCAAACCAATGTTATCATCTTATGTCCCCCTCAAAACCTAACAACTTTTGTCTGAAAAATTTTTCTCTCCCGGGCTTGATTTTCGAGATATTCGACTGGATGGATTAAAATGGTCCACCCTGTATATCGATCGAAGCGTGCGAGGCTGAAAGATTAAAAATCCTAGCGCTCTAGCGCCTCTTGCGTCAGAAATTGTAAAAGTACACTTCCCCCACCTCGCAACTGGGCGACGACGACGACGATGACGTTTCTTAATCTGAAATTTCTACATTTCGGACTTTGCATTGCAATATCTCCGCTCGTAGGATACGTAGAGAAAAAATAAAGACACTTTCATTATATAAATCGAACCCAAGCTATCGATTAAGCCTAATTAGAACTTAATCGATTCTACCGTTATTGAGATCTCAAAATCTCGGGTGCTCGAAACGCGACGGCTCGCGTTAAGAGACCCGGCATGGCTTGACATATATGACATATCATTTTTATATACATACATATATTTTA
>NW_012066547.1:0-714 GCF_000956235.1 Wasmannia auropunctata | reverse complement strand
CGCCCGCGACGTTCCCACCGCTCAAACGTCGATTCTCGCCGTTTGAAGCTCGGAAACGTCGATCCTTGCGTTCGTCCGGCGTTTCACCATTTCAAACGTCGAATCTCGACGTGCGAAGCGCGGAACCGCCGGATCCGAGCGCCCGCGACGTTCCCACCGCTCAAACGTCGATTCTCGCCGTTTGTAGCTCGGAAAACGTCGTATCCTTGCGTTTCCACGGCGTTTCCACCATTCAAACGTCGAATCTCGACGTGCGTAGCGCGGAACCGCCGGATCCGAGCGCCCGCGACGTTCCCACCGCTCAAACGTCGATTCTCGCCGTTTGAAGCTCGGAAACGTCGTATCCTTGCGTTCGCGGCGTTTCCCAACACTTCAAACGTCGAATCTCGACGTGCGAAGCGCGGAACCGCCGGATCCGAGCGCCCGCGACGTTCCCACCGCTCAAACGTCGATTCTCGCCGTTTGAAGCGAGGAAACGTCGTATCCTTGCGTTCGCGGCGTTTCCACCACTTCAACCGTCGAATCTCGACGTGCGAAGCGCGGAACCGCCGGATCCGAGCGCCCGCGACGTTCCCACCGCTCAAACGTCGATTCTCGCCGTTTGAAGCGAAGAAACGTCGTATCCTTGCGTTCGCGGCGTTTACCATTCAAACGTCGAATCTCGACGTGCGAAGCGCGAACCGCCGACTGAGTCGACAAGGCACACAGGGGATA
>NW_012066546.1:0-370 GCF_000956235.1 Wasmannia auropunctata | reverse complement strand
TATCCCCTGTGTGCCTTGTCGACTCAGTTTGTTTGCTTTAAAAATATTATATACGTGTGCTCGAGTCTTCGAAAGAAGAAATTGTATTTTTAGAAATATTTCTTTGCTATAAAAAAATCATATACATATCCTCGAAGTGAGACGTTGTATTTTTAGAAATATTTCTATGCTTTATAAAAATTATATATATGTCCTCGAGTTTTCAAAAAGAGAAATTTTTTAAAATTATTTATTTCCTTTAATAAAATCATATCCATGTCCTCGAATATTCCAAAAGAGAAATTGCATTTTTAGAAATATTTATAATCTTTAAAAAAATTATATACATAACCTGCAGTCTCCAAAATAAGAGATTGCATTTTTAGAAATA
>NW_012066545.1:0-479 GCF_000956235.1 Wasmannia auropunctata | reverse complement strand
TATCCCCTGTGTGCCTTGTCGACTCAGTCCGTGAAGCGAAAGCAACACGCGGCGAGGGACTTAGCCGCGCGCCCAGCCCCGTCGGCGAAAGCAACACGCGGCGTGGAACTTGGCCGCCGACCGCTCGTCAGCCCCGCCGGCGGTAGGCCCGACGTACGCGCTAGCCTGACCGAGCGCTAACCTGACCGAGCGCGAGACCGAACGAGCGCTAACCTGACCGAGCGCTAACCTGACCGAGCGCTAGCCCGACGTGTCAGGCGAGGCACTTGGCCGTTGAGCGCCTGTCGGCCCCGTCGGCGAAAGCAACACGCGGCGCGGGACTTAGCCGCGGAGCGCGCGACAGACCCGCCGGCGGTAGGCCCGACGTACGCGCTAGCCTAACCGAGCGCTAACCTGACCACCGAGCGCGAGACCGAACGAGCGCTAACCTGACCGAGCGCTAACCTGACCGAGCGCTAACCTGACCGAGCGCTAGCCCA
>NW_012066544.1:0-340 GCF_000956235.1 Wasmannia auropunctata | reverse complement strand
ACGATGCTGTCACTTCTATCACTGAGAGTCCGTAACCTCTTTCGATAGAAAGACGATAGAAAGAGAGATTCCGATCTACGAAAACGCGTGAAATAAGGACAATAGACTCAGTGCGACAAACTTGCCAACGCTAAATCATTTTACTTTTCTCAGTTGGTACTTTTTCATCCTCGTCGACATTAGAGTCCTAGATTATCAGAGAAGCGCGACCGGTGTTACGAGTCCTAATTGGACACGCAAATGGCCAATCATAAGATTGATTTATCGCTATTATAAATGGCTGCCGAATAAATCAAACTTATGATTGGCCATTCGACGCCATTTTTAATATTTTCTAGTA
>NW_012066543.1:0-304 GCF_000956235.1 Wasmannia auropunctata | reverse complement strand
CTCAAAATTTTGTTCCAAATTTGCTCCGTTCGGAGCAATAAATGATATCAATTGGTTTTTAATAGTTTCTTTTGTAAATTAAAAAAAACGTTCTTGTGATAAATCTAGGGACTTTTTGTCGAAAAACGTCATAACTTTTTGCCAAAGTGGTATTTTGCAATAAATAAGGTTTCAAAATAATGCTCCCGGTTTACTCCATTCAAATAAATCAATTTCATAAAATGCACCTTTGCATTTTTGTTTAAATAGAAAAACAATGTTTTTGTCCAAAATCTAGGGGCTTTTATTAAGCGCGCATGCGCAT
>NW_012066542.1:0-718 GCF_000956235.1 Wasmannia auropunctata | reverse complement strand
GCGGTGGGAAACGTCGGCGGGCGCTCGGATCCGGACGGTTCCGCGCTTCGCACGTCGAGATTCGACGTTTGAAATGGTGGAAAACGCCGCGAACGCAAGGGATACGACGTTTCCGAGCTTCAAACGGCGAGAATCGACGTTTGAGCGGTGGGAACGTCGCGGGCGCTCGGATCCGGCGTTCCGTGCTTCGCACGTCGAGAGTTCGACGTTTGAATGGTGGAAAACGCCGCGAAACGCAAGGATTACGAACGTTTCCGAGCTTCAAAACGGCGAGAATCGACGTTTGAGCGGTGGGAACGCGCGGGCGCTCGGATCCCGGCGGTTCCCGCGCTTCGCACGTCGAGATTCGACGTTTGAATGGTGGAAAACGCCGCGAACGCAAGGATACGACGTTTCCGAGCTTCAAAACGGCGAGTATCGACGTTTTAGCGGTGGGAACGTCGCGGGAGCTCGGATCCGGCGGTTCCGCGCCTTTGCCACGTCGAGATTCGACGTTGAATGGTGGAAACGACCGCGAACGACAAGGATACGACGTTTCCTCGACTTCGAACGGCGAGAATCGACGTTTGTAGCGGTGGGAACGTCGCGGGCTCTCGGATCCGGCGGTTCCGCGCTTCGCACGTCGAGATTCGACGTTTGAATGGTGGAAACGCCGCGAAGGCAAGGATACGACGTTTCCGAGCTTCAAACGGCGAGAATCGACGTTTGAGCGGTGGGA
>NW_012066541.1:0-394 GCF_000956235.1 Wasmannia auropunctata | reverse complement strand
GTTCAGACGTGTGCTCTTCCGATCTTATATCTGCTTTTGTAAATACAAAAAATTACAATTACAGATACATTAATAAAGCTTTGTATACGTTTTCAAATTTTATCAAAATAATTTATGAAATTTTTTGAAAAAATGAAATTTTTCCTTCAACTTGACATCCTATATCTTAAAATAATTTAAATAAACCGTTTTGGATAGNAAAAATTTTTTTCGACTTGAATTTACGTGAGGAATCATCCCCTTAGAATCTTTTTACATTACATAATATCTATCCTATATGTGTATAGCTTTAAAGAAAGTTGTCAATAAACAACTGCTTTACTAGAAAATGTATATGTACGTAATGATACAAAACACACCGATATAAAGGCAGTTTGACAACAGTGGTCAAATC
>NW_012066540.1:0-426 GCF_000956235.1 Wasmannia auropunctata | reverse complement strand
ATCTGGCTCTGCCTTCATTTCGAGCATATAACCTGCCTAACTTTCCACGAAGTAAAGGTTTTGGTAAATTGATAGCATTAGTCGCCATGTTGAGGTTAAAATGGATAACGAAATCTGTAATTATTTCATTTTTCCCGTTTTTGGTACAAAACACACCAGAGCCAGATGCATTAGCATGTGTATTTTAATCGTGGAAAAGGAAATTTTCCATAATTAAAGGCAACAGATTAAAAAATCCTTCTCTACGATTAAAGTATAGGCATCAATGTAATTCCGGCCGGTAGAGATTATGCTGAAAACGCAAAAAATTTATGAAATTTAGATCTTCGTTACCTTTTCTTAATCCAACATGGCGTCTAGAGCTGTCACATATTAATTGCCAATATTTGCTTCGTACAACAATTTGGCAGTTGGTACAAAATGATA
>NW_012066539.1:0-452 GCF_000956235.1 Wasmannia auropunctata | reverse complement strand
TTAATTTGCTACTTGTTATCGAAATCCCTTTTTAATTTCTGCAACTCTCATTACGCTATCTATTGCATTTTTTGTTTTTATTTTTTACGTATACATTGAAAATAATACAACATGGATTTTATTTGTTTAATTTGATACAATATTTTTTTTCGAGGTATATTTTATTTAGTTTTTAATTCAATTACAATAAATATACTTGAAATAATATTTTGATTTCACTTCTTTTTGGTAATACTATATTTTTAATTTATTAAATTAAATTTTTTAAAATCATGGATACGTTAATACAACTTGAATTTTGTTTGTTTAATTTGATACAATAGTTTTTTTCGGGGTATATTAATTACAAAATAATTTTGCGTGATTGTTATATATTGAAGATAACGCCACTTAGGTTTTTTTATAATTTAACAACAGTTTTTTTCAAAGTCATATTATAAATATATTTAAGA
>NW_012066538.1:0-378 GCF_000956235.1 Wasmannia auropunctata | reverse complement strand
ACGTGTGCTCTTCCGATCTGTTTCTCCAATAGACCTAATACATTCTCATTTTTTAATACATGAGTTATTCAAAATGTTGTCCTCCCTCTTGAATTTGAATAGCTTTTAGGATATTAATATTTAAATTAATATTTTTATCTTGAATAATTTTTGAGACATTATACTTGAAATATTTTTATTTTAAATAAAATTTTTTAAATATAATATCTATAAAATAATGTTTTAATATCTAAAATAATTTTAAAAAATTTAACTTTTTGTACCTTTTTTATATGAAAAAATACATATATTGCATAGAATTACCATAAAATAATGGGGAATTTTATTTTTCATTCTAAATGTATTATATATAATTTTCTATATAACAGTTTATGATAA
>NW_012066537.1:0-465 GCF_000956235.1 Wasmannia auropunctata | reverse complement strand
GTGTGCCTTGTCGACTCAGTCCGCGCCAGATCTCGTTGACGCCTCGGTCAACAACCCTCATTCTTCTCCTCTCCCACTCGTTTGTGTCATTTCGGACGACGCCCAGGGAAGACTGGCTCCTCTCTCCTCCTCGGAGGCCAGCACGGCCCCGAAAGATGGGAGGGAGCGCGTCTCGCTCAGCTCGGCGAACGTCCAACGATCGCTCGTACGCTCCTCTCTCTATATCGTCGCGCGCACCACCAAAGTGTTAAGGCGGGTGCGCGACGACGAGAGTGGGCGCAAGCAGTCTGTTGGTACTAAAACGACCCTCAGCCAGGCGTGGTCCGGGAATTGTATCCGTGGACCGCAATGTGCGTTCGAAATGTCGATGTTCATGTGTCCTGCAGTTCACAAGTTGACGCGCAATTAGCTGCGTTCTTCATCGACCCACAGATCGGAAGAGCACACGTCTGAACTCCAGTCACT
>NW_012066536.1:0-447 GCF_000956235.1 Wasmannia auropunctata | reverse complement strand
ATGTGTCCCATTTGCGCTGAGGTGGATGCTGCACGGCTAAATAACGATGCACGACGAAGGCTCCTCGAAGATACCGACGACGAGGTCAACGAGGATGAACCTAATGAGGAATAATGTATCGTAAGTGTATATAATTCTTATTTTTAAATCTGGTTTTCTACAGCTTGGTTAATTATATTCTTTTTACAGTATTCGGTGAACACTCCGTATTAAGAAGAAGAAGATTGTGACGGCGGTAGTGGCAGAAATTTTAAACAAATTTTGTAAATATTATAAAAATTTTTTTTTTTGACTTGTAGTAAATCAAATTTTAATTCATATTGCTTAATATTTCTTCTCGTACCTTTTACCTGTAGTTAAGATCAATAGTATTAATAATAATTGTACTTGCATGATAATAATAACGTAAATGTGAACCTTCGAGAACAGATCGGAAGAGCACACGTC
>NW_012066535.1:0-349 GCF_000956235.1 Wasmannia auropunctata | reverse complement strand
ACTGGAGTTCAGACGTGTGCTCTTCCGATCTTTTTCCCTTCCCATATCTTTGGAATTTTAAACCTTTTCTTTGGTGCTACAGTATCTAATGCCGCTACCATATTTTGAACATATTTCTCTGCTCTTTCATTAACCTCTAAATTATTTAGTCGCTCTAATCTCTCTTCTACTGCATATAAAAATTTATCTGTACTAAATTTGCTATAGTCCCTACTAATATATTCTCTGTATTTTTCATTATTATTACTTATATTAAGTTCCACGCTTAACCATGAATGATCGGTTATCTTTGGCTTATCATATACTTTGCAGTTCACCTTAGTATTTGCAAAAACTAAATCTATTAAAG
>NW_012066534.1:0-464 GCF_000956235.1 Wasmannia auropunctata | reverse complement strand
CATATGCAGAGTGTCTCGTACTCAATGGTACAGCGCTTGTGGGCAGATAGTGTGGACCAAACTGAACAAAAAAGTCCTCTACCCATACAGCACAGAAGTTTGCAGCAATATTGCAGCAAAGTTGCAACATTGCATATTGCAATGCAATGCTTCAGAAACATTGTTAAAATATAGATTTGCAACATTATTTTAATAATGTTGTAACAATATTTAAAAGAAATGTGAAAAGAATTAACTACGATTTTGTGTTTAAATACTGTGTGTATACGCTTACGCACATCTTATAATCATTAAGTTTTATTAAATATCAATTAATTTTACATAACAGCACATGATATTCTTCGCTTTCCGTTTTCATGATTGTACTACGATCATCAGTACAACTGAGATCAACACAATAATATCTCGTATAGTATTATTTCATTTTCTTTCGCGCGTGATGATGTCAGAAATAACTTAATTAA
>NW_012066533.1:0-392 GCF_000956235.1 Wasmannia auropunctata | reverse complement strand
GTGCCTTGTCGACTCAGTTCAATATCGTCCGTCAATTCCACTGATCTCTCTCTCTCTTCTCTTCTCTCTGTGTCCTTACAGTCGCCGACTCAGCGCGCGCTCACGAGAAGGGCGCAGAAGAGCAGGACCTCCGGAACGTTAATGATCCTTCCGCAGGTTCACCTACGGAAACCTTGTTACGACTTTTACTTCCTCTAAATGATCAAGTTTGGTCATCTTCCCGGCAACATCGGCAATGCCGACGCATTGCCGCGCACCAGTCCGAAGACCTCACTAAATCATTCAATCGGTAGTAGCGACGGGCGGTGTGTACAAAGGGCAGGGACGTAATCAACGCGAGCTTATGACTCGCGCTTACTGGGAATTCCTCGTTCATGGGGAACAATTGCAAA
>NW_012066532.1:0-361 GCF_000956235.1 Wasmannia auropunctata | reverse complement strand
TCTACACGACTCTTTTTCCGCTTAATTAGCTAAACGCAGACTATACCCGAAAATTATGAAAAAGTAGGGTAAGCTCATATTATACGAACTACTTGCAACATTTAAGGATGTAATTGTAGAAATTATCGGGACAATCAAATTAGGGAGATAAATCCAATTAATTCTGAAAAACGTTAAAGATCATCACACGCACAAAAATTTTAATCGTAAGGTCATAAATATTGACCAATCACAGTCGAACGTTCTAAAACGTAAGATCGCAATTTTGATTGGTCAACTTGTTTACGACCTTATGATTACGACTAAAATTTTTATACGTGTGATGGTCTTAACTTTTTTCCGAAAAAATTAAAACATAATC
>NW_012066531.1:0-422 GCF_000956235.1 Wasmannia auropunctata | reverse complement strand
CAGTACCTTACTTAATCAAAGTATTATCACAAAGAATTAAAGAGATAACAGTACAAAATTAAAAAATTTAATTTTAATTAAATAATTTTTTTATGTGTTAAAACACTTGGCGCTGCTAGAAAATATAACGTAGTAAAAAAAAAATATATATATAATAGAAACTGAATAACGAAAATAAGAACAATGTCATACAGGAGTAATCAGAAGACGGTAGTGTCTTGGTGTAAAAAAGTAACGAGCATATATATGTGTGAAAGCAAGTTATTGGTCACGCGGATTAGAATTAAGAATAAGATATATAAGTTTCGATTTCTTGCGTGCGTTAGAAGTTGTAAAAGTGGTTATAGTTTAAGTATAGGACAATAATTTTTTATTTGTAAGATTTGCGTGCGTTGCTAAAGTAATTTGCGGAATAGGTTTAA
>NW_012066530.1:0-368 GCF_000956235.1 Wasmannia auropunctata | reverse complement strand
ATAATAATTATTAAGTATTTTGTTAGCATTATAATTATATTATGTAATTATATTTTGTTGTATTATAATTACATTAAAATTATATTATAATTATATTATAATACAACAAAATACTTAATAATAATTATAAACGCAAGATTAGGTACTTACTATATAACGATAATCGGACTTTACTAATATTTAACTCTCTAAAAAATTTTATCATTTATTTTCGTACGATGTCGACTTCTCGCTTGCGTTTTTCTTATTACAGTCTGCTGTACAGTAAATATCTAATCTTGCGCTATAATTATTATCAAGTATTTTGTTGCATTATAATTATATTATGTAATTATAAGATCGGAAGAGCACACGTCTGAACTCCAGTC
>NW_012066529.1:0-307 GCF_000956235.1 Wasmannia auropunctata | reverse complement strand
TAGTTTATTGACCGTAAGGGTGCCTTCCGAAACATCAATCCAATTGGCCTTTTTTCTACAAGTTCTCGGCATGAATATGTTGTCGTGTGCTAAAGCGCAAATGTTACAAATCATTTTTGGCGCCTGTTAGAAATTTTTAAGCGGCACTAGGGGTTGTTTATCGGCCGTAAGGGTGCCTTCCGAAACATCAATGCGATTGGCTTTTTTTTAACAAGCTCTCGGCATTAATATGTTGTCGTGTGCCAAAGCGCAAATGTTACAAATCATTTTTGGAGCTGTTAGAAATTTTTAATCGGCACTAGGGGTA
>NW_012066528.1:0-374 GCF_000956235.1 Wasmannia auropunctata | reverse complement strand
AAAATATTATATTTAGTACTTTAATACATGTAAATTTTGTATTTACGAATGAAATATATTTTAACTATATGTATTCAATCTTCTTGACAACTTCTATTCAACAGATGTATCACTGCGGTATATATTTGTTACCAATAAATGTTTATAGATCATCACGAAGCAACAGTTCCCGAACGATCAGGAAGGTTAAGCAGCGCTGGACTAGGTACATAGCTAAAGCTCTGGCGTTTTGGCTATGTGGGGCTTCAGTCCTAAACGGCCATAATAAATAAACGTGGTTGAAAGTCATCTTTTCAATCTTACTTATACAGATCTTTAAGTAAACGCACATCTGATCTGGAGATCCTGAGCACACTTTATTAGATTGTGTTATT
>NW_012066527.1:0-382 GCF_000956235.1 Wasmannia auropunctata | reverse complement strand
GACGTGTGCTCTTCCGATCTAGAGTAAATAAAAAAAAGGGCGATTGGATTGATGTTTCGGAAGGCACCCTTACGACCAATAAACTACCCCTAGTGCCACTTAAAATATTCTAACATCGTCAAAAATGATTTGTAACATTTGCGCTTTGGCACACGACACCATTTAAATACTAAGAAGAGTAAAAAAAGGCCGATTGGATTGATGTTTCGGAAGGCACCCTTACGGCCAATAAACTACCCTTAGTGTCACTTAAAGAATTCTAACCAGCGCCAAAACTGATTGTAACATTTGCGCTTTGGCACACGAAAACATATAAATGCCGAGAGTAAGTAAAAAAAAGGCCGATTGGATTGATGTTTCGGAAGGCACCCTTACGGTTAAA
>NW_012066526.1:0-376 GCF_000956235.1 Wasmannia auropunctata | reverse complement strand
TATCCCCTGTGTGCCTTGTCGACTCAGTTTAAAGTTGTTGCGGTTAAAAAGCTCGTAGTTGAATCTGTGTCGCACACCGTCGGTTCACCGCTCGCGGTGTTTAACTGGCGTGATGTGGGACGTCCTACCGGTGGGCTTAGCCTCGCGAGGGGCGGCCCAACTAATATCCCGTCGCGGTGCTCTTTACTGAGTGTCGAGTCGGGCCGGTACGTTTACTTTGAACAAATTAGAGTGCTTAAAGCAGGCTATCCTCGCCTGAATACTGCGTGCATGGAATAATGGAATAGGACCTCGGTTCTATTTTGTTGGTTTTCGGAACCCCGAGGTAATGATTAATAGGGACAGATGGGGGCATTCGTATTGCGACGTTAGAGGA
>NW_012066525.1:0-329 GCF_000956235.1 Wasmannia auropunctata | reverse complement strand
TATCCCCTGTGTGCCTTGTCGACTCAGTCCTAGCGCCGTCGCCGTGCCTGGCCCGCTGTTGGTCGTGCGGTAAGAGAGAATATCTTAACCTTCGACAGGCCTGCAAAACGTTCGCCGCGCGCGCGCCTCTTCGCGGGGGTCGCGCGTGGCGACGGATACCGGTCGGCGACGCTACTGCTTTGGGTACTCTTAGGACCCGTCTTGAAACACGGACCAAGGAGTCTAACATGTACGCGAGTCATTGGGACTCAGCGGATACCTAAAGGCGCAATGAAAGTGAAGGTCGGCCCTGGTTGTCGACCGAGGGAGGATGGGCCGCGTCGCGATGC
>NW_012066524.1:0-365 GCF_000956235.1 Wasmannia auropunctata | reverse complement strand
TATCCCCTGTGTGCCTTGTCGACTCAGTCCGACGACGGGCGATGGCGCCGTACGGCAAACCGGGCTCGTGCGACGACCGGCCCGTGGACCGGCCGCCTAGTAGGTAAGTGTCACATTGTTTTGAGCCTTTCGACTCACGAGACTCCTAGAGATATCATTGCCACCTTTGACTAGAGAGGATACGGCCTTAGAGGCGTTCAGGCATAATCCCACGGATGGTAGCTTCGCACCACCGGCCGCTCGACCGAGTGCGTGAACCAAATGTCCGAACCTGCGGTTCATACTCGTACTGAGCAGGATTACTATCGCTAATGACTAGTCATCAGTAGGGTAAACTAACCTGTCCTCACGACGGTCTAAACCCA
>NW_012066523.1:0-311 GCF_000956235.1 Wasmannia auropunctata | reverse complement strand
TCCGACGTGTGCTCTTCCGATCTGAAGCGTCGATCGGCCAGGTTTACCTCCGGACCCGACCCGAAAATTTTCTAAGTCTCGCGCGGCGTGTTGCTTTCGCGCGGCGTGTTGCTTTCGCCGCGTTTACCTCCCGGCGCCAAAAATTCTCCGCTATCGAGGCGAACGGACGTACCGGGGGTGCAACGGGGCACTCGGGTGCCGAATAGACGTGCGGGCACGCGAATTCGACGTAATATTAAGGGTGCCAGCGGGGATGCGAAGCGTCGATCGGCCAGGTTTACCTCCGGACACGACCCGAAAATTTTCTAAGT
>NW_012066522.1:0-382 GCF_000956235.1 Wasmannia auropunctata | reverse complement strand
TTAAGAAAGATGTAATGTACGATACTTTTTTATATACTTGACGTATTTTTTTTAAATAATTAGTATCTCGATAACTATTGCAAAGATCGCAAAATGGTAAAGGACTTTTCGATTCAGTTTAGTCCACTCTACCTTCCCACAAGCGCTTTACCATTGAGTACCGGACACCGGACATCTTACAAGGGAACCTCGCGAAGTGTCAAATTCTGATTTTAATGAAACTTGGTACACTTTGAGGTCACATAAATAAATGAATTTAGAAGTTATCAGTTGGTGCTAAAAAACGGTTTAAAGGGATGAATCCACCCCTTATATGTAAATTAATTCTTTTTTTCTTTCGTTATATCTCGAAAACTATTTTAAGATATCAAAAAATGTTGTA
>NW_012066521.1:0-350 GCF_000956235.1 Wasmannia auropunctata | reverse complement strand
TGACTGGAGTTCAGACGTGTGCTCTTCCGATCTTTTACATTGAAATCCACATTCCCACTCTATTCTTTTCTTTTTGTGTTTTCGTTTTATTGGTAAAATGTTAGTAACTTGTCCATTTTCATTAATTATAAATGGTTCATGGAATTCAACATATTTATAGGTAGTTTCGTAAAAATATGATTCAGTGGAAGATGTATGTCTAGATAAAGTGTCACACAAAGCTTGATTAGAATTATTAACAGTAATATCGGTAGAACATTCGGCAGTGCGATCCAATAATACAATTGCTTTCTTTCTTAATATTGACAAGGTCTTTCTTAGAATATTTGTATAATTATCTCTTGCGTGTA
>NW_012066520.1:0-344 GCF_000956235.1 Wasmannia auropunctata | reverse complement strand
TATCCCCTGTGTGCCTTGTCGACTCAGTTGAGCCATTCGCGGTTTCACCTTAATTCGGCATGCACTGAGACATGCATGGCTTAATCTTTGAGACAAGCATATGACTACTGGCAGGATCAACCAGGGAGCTTCGTGTGTGCGTTTTTCTCGAGAGCCAGCGAGCGCAGCACAGAGAGCCGTGTGCGTGTGTCGGTACTTGCCGCCGGTCTTGCGAGCCGGTCGGCGACACTCTGCTTCTTCATTCGTTACATACGTAAACCCATGTGTTATACACCGAACGTGCATGTACACTCCGAGGAGTATACGCACAACGTCGGGTTTTGTTAAAAAAAGATCATGTATAA
>NW_012066519.1:0-340 GCF_000956235.1 Wasmannia auropunctata | reverse complement strand
CTTGTCGACTCAGTCGACGTTAGAGGTGAAAATTCTTGGATCGTCGCAAGACGGACAGAAAGCGAAAAGCAATTTGCCAAAAAATGTTTTCATTAATCAAGACGAAAGTTTAGAGGTTCGAAGGCGATCAGATACCGCCCTAGTTCTAACCATAAACGATGCCAGCTAGCGATCCGCCGAAGTTCCTCCGATGACTCGGCGGGCAGCTTCCGGGAAACCAAAGCTTTTGGGTTCCGGGGAAAGTATGGTTGCAAAGCTGAAACTTAAAGGAATTGACGGAAGGGCACCACCAGGAGTGGAGCCTGCGGCTTAATTTGACTCAACACGGGAAACCTCACCA
>NW_012066518.1:0-356 GCF_000956235.1 Wasmannia auropunctata | reverse complement strand
TATCCCCTGTGTGCCTTGTCGACTCAGTTCGAGATCAAGCGAGCTTTTGCCCTTTTGCTCTACGCGAGGTTTCTGTCCTCGCTGAGCTGGCCTTAGGACACCTGCGTTATTCTTTGACAGATGTACCGCCCCAGTCAAACTCCCCGCTTGGCAGTGTCCTCGAATCGGATCACGCGGGAGTACAAACGGCGATCAGCCGAGGCCTCACGCCATTCTGACACGCTTGGCTCTAGAACACCGCCGGGGCACGAAGCCCTCGGGGCACGCGCTCCACCCAACCGAGTAAGTAAGGAAACGATGAAAGTAGTGGTATTTCACCGGCGATGTTGCCATTTCCCACTTATGCTACACCTCTA
>NW_012066517.1:0-374 GCF_000956235.1 Wasmannia auropunctata | reverse complement strand
TGTCCTTAATATTACGTCGATTCGCGTGCCCGCACGTCTATTCGGCCACCCGAGTGCCCCCGTGCACCCCGTCGTCGTTCGCCTCGATAGCGGAAAGTTTCGGCGACGGAGGTAAACGCGGACGAAAGCAACACGCCGCGACGAAAGCAACACGCCGCGCGGGAACTTTAGAAAATTTTCGGGTCGGGTCCGGAGGTAAACCTGGCCGATCGACGCTTCCCCGCTAGCGCCCTTAATATTACGTCGATTCGGGTGCCCGCACGTCTATTCGGCCACCGACGTGCCCCGTGCACCCCGTCGTCCGTTCGCCACGATAGCGGAGAAATTTTCGGCGCCGGAGGTAAACGCGGCGAAAGCAACACTCCGCGCGAAAA
>NW_012066516.1:0-639 GCF_000956235.1 Wasmannia auropunctata | reverse complement strand
TATCCCCCTGTGTGCCTTGTCGACTCAGTTGTATGCTATACGAAGTTATTACGTCAAGGATACGACGTTTCCGAGCTTCAAACGGCGAGAATCGACGTTTGAGCGGTGGGATGGTCGCGGGCGCTCGGATCCGGCGGTGCCGCGCTTCGCACGTCGAGATTCGACGTTTGAATGGTAGAAACGCCGCGAACGCAAGGATACGACGTTTCCGAGCTTCAAACGGCGAGAATCGACGTTTGAGCGGTGGGAACGTCGCGGGCGCTCTTATACGGCGGTTCCGCTCTTCGCACGTCGAGATTCGACGTTTGAATGGTAGAAACGCCTCGAACGCAAGGACTACGACGTTTCCGAGCTTCAAACGGCGAGTAATCGACGTTTGAGCGGTGGGAACGTACGCGGGCGCTCGTATACGGCGGTTCCGCGCTTCGCACGTCGAGATTCGACGTTTGAATGGTAGAAACGCCGCGAACGCAAGGATACGACGTTTCCGAGCTTCAAACGGCGAGAATCGACGTTTGAGCGGTGGGAACGTCGCGGGCGCTCGTATACGGCGGTTCCGCGCTTCGCACGTCGGGATTCGACGTTTGAATGGTAGAAACGCCGCGAACGCAAGGATACGACGTTTCCGAGCTTCAAACG
>NW_012066514.1:0-316 GCF_000956235.1 Wasmannia auropunctata | reverse complement strand
TATACTTTTTATTATAAAAAATAACAATGAATAGAAACAAATTCATTTATTTTGTATCAAGTTAGTTGCATGAAGTTAGTCGTAAAATAAAGAAAATGAAAATCCGAAACATCAAAACGAAACTCTATAACTCTATAATATCTAGCCACTTAATTGCAAAATTTTTAGAGAATGTGCCCATAATTGAATAAAGATAGTATATACACTCGACAGCAAAATTAAAGCATCACCCATTCTGATCATTAAAAATAGGCAAATTTCAAGAGAGTGTAACTTCGTCAAAAATGATCGTATCGGAATGATCAAAAAAGCATTT
>NW_012066513.1:0-724 GCF_000956235.1 Wasmannia auropunctata | reverse complement strand
TGTGTGCCTTGTCGACTCAGTCCGCGCGGGACTTAGAAAATTTTCGGGTCGGTTCCGGAGGTAAACCTGGCCGATCCGACGCTTCCCCGATAGCGTCCTTAATATTACGTCGATTCGCTTGCCCGCACGTCTATTTGGCCACCCGAGTGCCCCCGTGCACCCCCGTCGTCCGTACGCCTCGATAGCGGAGAATTTTTGGCGCCGGAGGTAAACGCGGCGAAAGCAACACGCCGCGCGAAAGCAACACGCCGCGCGGGACTTAGAAAATTTTCGGGTCGGGTCCGGAGGTAAACTTGGCCGATCGACGCTTCCCCGCTAGCGCCCTTAATACTTACGTCCGATTCGCGTGCCCGCACGTCTATTCGGTCCGACGCCGAGTGCCCCCGTGCACCCCCGTCGTCCGTTCGCCTCGATAGCGGAGAATTTTCGGCGCCGGAGGTAAACGCGGCAAAAGCAACACTCCGCGCGAAAAGCAACACGCCGCGCGGGACTTAGAAAAATTTTCGGGTCGGGTCCGGAGGTAAACACAGGCCGATCGACGCTTCCCCGCTAGCGCCCTTAATATTACTTCGACTTCGCCGTGCCCGCACGTCTATTGGCCACCGAGTGCCCCCGTGCACCCCCGTCGTCCGTTCGCCTCGATAGCGGAGAATTTTTGGCGCCGGAGGT
Source organism: Wasmannia auropunctata (assembly GCF_000956235.1). Taxonomy (NCBI): domain Eukaryota; kingdom Metazoa; phylum Arthropoda; class Insecta; order Hymenoptera; family Formicidae; genus Wasmannia; species Wasmannia auropunctata. The sequence goes on along the minus strand of NW_012066513.1, from coordinate 55 downwards.
AAACGCGGCGAAAGAAACACGCCGCGCGAAAGCAACACGCCGCGCGTGACTTAGA
>NW_012066512.1:0-580 GCF_000956235.1 Wasmannia auropunctata | reverse complement strand
GTACAGCGTAACGCTATGCGTTAATGATTTAGGTGAACTCCGCAGTGGTCCGCTGGACACGGGTTATATCCCCATCTCAAGTGGGCCACTGCACTGCTTAGTCGTTGCAATTATTGCAACGACGGCAGTTTTTAGAGGACGCGTGCATTGAGGGCGCCGAAGTCCTGCGTCGGCGTCCTCAATAATTATGGGTCATTGTTGCAATAATAGATTGCAACAGTGACCTGCTTATTTCTAAGTGTGACGTTGTAAGTACGTCAAAGCGAGACTTACAACAAAGCATATTTTTAAAAACATTTTAATGTAGCACTTTAATTTCTGCAAAATCGTATAAATTCAAAATTTTCTTGCTATATTCTTATAAGGCAAAAAGTATGTCATTTATAAAAATTCATTGTGCTGAAAATAAGCTTTAGTCTATGAAATAATATGTGTTATTTTTTACTTATTTTCGTATATTTAATAGATTTTCCTTTTTTTTCACATTTGAAAATAACGTTAAGAAAATATAAGTTTATATTATTCTACAGACATTAACTTTAAGCAATTAATTTAATATTATAAAAATTGTTTTGTCTTG
>NW_012066511.1:0-336 GCF_000956235.1 Wasmannia auropunctata | reverse complement strand
TTAGAAGATTTCTCGTAATTTTCTTCAAGTGCATAATTTGTATGTGAATTGAGTGTGAAATATTGAAGCGACACGGTTTCTAAAGAAAAAAGAATTATCTAATTATTTGATCTGTGTCAGTGATAACTTGTGACGTTTGCATTAAAACTATTGAAAATTTATTAAAATAAACACTCATTACGTGGAAATCACATCGAAATGAGAATTCATGTATCTTTTTTCGAGAAGCTACAGAAGTCGACAAATCTTTAAAAGGTAAGGTTTCGTGCGTGTATGTGCGTGCGTGCGTGCGTGCGTGCGTGCGTGCGTGCGTGTGTGAAAGAGAGAGAGAGAGAG
>NW_012066510.1:0-415 GCF_000956235.1 Wasmannia auropunctata | reverse complement strand
TATCCCCTGTGTGCCTTGTCGACTCTTAAATATAATCTGTTACTTCGAACACTCGAGGACATGTATATAATGTTTTAAAAGCTAAGGAATAGTTCTAAATATGTAATCTGTCACTTCGAAGACTTGAGGACATCTGTATAATTTTTTTAAAGCAAATAAATATTTCTAAAAATGCAATCTCTCACTTTGTAGACTCGAGGACCGGCACATAATTTTATTAAAGCAAATAAATGTTTCTAAAAACAATCTCTCTCTCCGAAGATTCGAGCATATGTATATTTTTTTTAAAGCATATAAAATATTTCTAAAAAATGCAATTTTTGCACTTCGAAGACTTGAGGACATACATAGAATTTTATGAAAAGCATAAAAATTTCTAAAAATGCAATCTCTCACTTCGAAGACTCGAGGTCAT
>NW_012066509.1:0-497 GCF_000956235.1 Wasmannia auropunctata | reverse complement strand
TAAAGAGCCTCTAGTCGATAGACTAATGTAGGTAAGGGAAGTCGGCAAATTGGATCCGTATCTTCGGAATAAGGATTGGCTCTGAGGAGCGGGGCGTGTCGGGCTTGGTCGGGAAGCGGGTCTGGCTGACGTGCCGGGCCTGGGCGAGGTGAACGCTCGGCGTTCTCGCGCCGAACACGGGATCCGAGCTCGGTCCCGTGCCTTGGCCTCCCGCGGATCTTCCTTGCTGCGAGGCTTCCGTGGCGGCGCGAGCCGTCGTGGTCGTCCTCTTCGGCCGCCATTCAACGCTCAGCTCAGAACTGGCACGGACTAGGGGAATCCGACTGTCTAATTAAAACAAAGCATTGCGATGGCCCTCGCGGGTGTTGACGCAATGTGATTTCTGCCCAGTGCTCTGAATGTCAACGTGAAGAAATTCAAGCAAGCGCGGGTAAACGGCGGGAGTAACTATGACTCTCTTAAGGTAGCCAAATGCCTCGTCATCTAATTAGTGAACG
>NW_012066508.1:0-547 GCF_000956235.1 Wasmannia auropunctata | reverse complement strand
GTTATATATGGACCTGAAAACTACCTTTTCAACAGAAACTTTAATATACCTGACTTTTTATCAATTGCAATGTAAAAAAGATCCAATTATATATAAGTAGGACTTTGGAAATTATAATAATGTATATTAAAAGTATACTGAAAATACAGCACGGTATGCAATGTAATATTAATTAAATAAAACAATATTATAGGTTTAAATTACACAATATTCGTTCGTATGGTGCTGTATATATTCTTATTAATATTTTTTTATTTAAGAAGTATCAAATGAAGGGCTAGTGAGCCTTGCACGAAATTAGTGCTAAAATTACATATATTTAAACAATAATCCTTATCACCCAAACGTTTCGGCTCCGCATTGAGCCATCTTCAGTGGGTAAAAAATACAAAAAAATTATTTCGATCCGTTTATTTGTCACCTGAGGATGGGATCACATGACATTACGATTGTCCAACGAACGGTCTCACAACGAGCGATAAACGACCTTCGTGCGAGCGAAAAGAACAAAGCGCTAATGTAAAGTAGAAGAAAAGAAATAATTTTT
>NW_012066507.1:0-374 GCF_000956235.1 Wasmannia auropunctata | reverse complement strand
GAGAAGCTATAAAAAATTTTAAAGTTAAAATATTTAATAGATTATTTGTTATAACAATCCACCCCAGTGTGTCAAGCACGTCACGCCACAGAAGTGTGGCAAGTAAGGGTTAAGAATGAAGGTTAGTAGAATTAAAACGAGTGCCTGAATTAAAATAAGATAAAATTATAAATTCCCCTAAGAATTAACGAAATTGTAGCATAATCATATTCGCTTATGTGAAGAAAAATAGCTTACAAAGTATATTTTCTTATTTTCTTATTAGCTAATAATAGCAATTTTACTTTTTCAAAATTACAACTTATCCGATATATTGAACGCTTCAATCCGTTTTCTCTCAATTAAGCTTTGGAATATTTCGGAAATTTAATTGA
>NW_012066506.1:0-501 GCF_000956235.1 Wasmannia auropunctata | reverse complement strand
GACGTGTGCTCTTCCGATCTCACATTGGTGTCAGTCGTTTGATCAATCATGTGAACATTGCGGAAAAAATGATGGATTAGTTAAAAATGAATTAGTTTTCACAATAGAGATATTTATAATTCATTTAAAATCATTTTTTTCAGAGGATAATAATATAGTAAAAATACCACGCAAATTTAGTTTAAATGATGTCCCGACAAATAAAATACTAATTGGTGAACAAACATTTAAAGTTATGAATGCGATATTTCATCATGGTTTATGCATCAAAGAAGGCCATTATACAAGTATGTGTTGAGAAGGAACATTTAGCACTTGGATTGAAATTGATGATGCAATAGTTACAAAAAAACAATGGCCTAAAGGTGCTAAAAATATTTATATTTTATTTTTACAAAAAATGTCTAATAAACATATATATTAAGCAACATATTGCATTAATGCAGACATCATATTTAAAAATATCCAACAATGTATTAGTAGTTTTAGAGGTTTACATTT
>NW_012066505.1:0-350 GCF_000956235.1 Wasmannia auropunctata | reverse complement strand
TATCCCCTGTGTGCCTTGTCGACTCAGTTGTATGCTATACGAAGTTATTACGTGTCGGGCTCAGGGCGAAAATGTACGCGGTGAGGGTGGACGGTATGAGGGACACCAAAAAGATCAAGGGGGTCAAGAGTAACGTCGTAGCGCGGACGATAACGTTCAACGATTACACGCGATGCCTGAACGAACATATCGAAATGACTCGTAGTCAGTCGTGCATACGATCGAGGCTGCACGAGGTATACACGGTGTCCGAAACGAAAATCGCTCTGAGTCCATACGACGACAAACGGCACATTGTACCAAATTCGACGGAGACACTACCGTGGGGACATTATCGGATTCCGGTGTAA
>NW_012066504.1:0-410 GCF_000956235.1 Wasmannia auropunctata | reverse complement strand
TGTGTGCCTTGTCGACTCAGTCTATTGAAGCGGAGAAGTCGTCGACTCTCGCACGGAGGGTGATTTACATCGTTAGACGTCTTCGGCGACGAAACGTCCGGTGTTCGCTCGCCGCGGCGGTACATCGCTTCCAGCGGTCTAAGTCCCGCGCGCCTCGGTCTATCGACGACCGCGCCCATAAGCGGCCGTGCATAAGACCGTGCGTCGCCGACCGCTTGTCCGGTCGGTTGGGTACTATAAGAGGTGCGATGCGCTCGGCTAGCCGAGCGGTACGATGCGGTCGTGCGTACACGTTACTCGTGTCTCGTACGGCTTCTCGAACGTCTATGAAACACGGACCGTGATCGTTGCGATGCACGTCGGTCGTTCTTCTCGCTATTGAAGCGGAGAAGTCGTCGACTCTCGCACGA
>NW_012066503.1:0-333 GCF_000956235.1 Wasmannia auropunctata | reverse complement strand
GATCGCACGCACGCACGCACGCACGCACGCACGCACGCACGCACGCACGCACGCACGCACGCACGCACGCACGCACGCACGCACGCACGCACGCACACACACACCCACACACACACACAACATTTCTTACTTTAAAGTATAAAGTATATTATTGATGGATACTTACTGATGAATAAAGCAGTCATGATTCAGCAACAAAAATTTCTTTAGGACAAAGTCTCGAATCAGCATCAAAAATATCTTCAGGGCGAAGTCTTGAATTGAAGTAACATCCGTTTCATTTAATGTCAAAAATATGATTTGGATAAAATGAAATTCCGTTTACTAACATCT
>NW_012066502.1:0-543 GCF_000956235.1 Wasmannia auropunctata | reverse complement strand
TACACGCCGCGGCGACTCGTCGAGAGTCGCTCGCGCGCTGGAGGGCCCGGAGACACCGTGAGACGAAACCCCCCGCCGACTTGTGATTTATCGCATCGGTGGCGGGTGTTTCTCTCGTCTTCGTCGCCCGATGGTTTTTCAAAGATTTCCGCCCCGGCTCTCGTCTCATTCCCCCGCGCGATCGCGCGCCGGTTGGAGACGAGAGACGCTCCGCTCGCGCGACGATGTCGTCTCACGTTGTGCCGTAGCCCCCTGCAAACGGGGCGGCGGTCCGCGCGTGCTCGGACGCGCGGCCAGGCTGATCGAAGGGCCCCCATTCCCTCGCGAGTGGCGTTGATCCCGGAGGATCCCACTCTCCCCCGTCGACTCTCCGTGCCTCCTCGCGCGCTGCCCGCGCGCCGAGAGAGTGGCCGAGTGGAAGACGAGGAGAGAGAGATGGTGAAGCCCCGGCGAGAGATGGCCACGAGAGAGAGGAGTGAAGCAAATACCGAAACATGTTTGACAGCGTTGCGAAAACTGAGTCGACAAGGCACACAGGGGATA
>NW_012066501.1:0-350 GCF_000956235.1 Wasmannia auropunctata | reverse complement strand
TATCCCCTGTGTGCCTTGTCGACTCAGTTTCGTCGGGCTTAGAGCAAAGATGTATGCTTTGCGTGTTGATGGTAAAAAAGATACAAAAAAGGTAAAAGGTGTCAAGAGTAATGTCGTAGCAAAATCGATAACATTTAACGATTACGTGCGATGTCTGCTGGACAAAACCGAAATGACGCGACAGCAATCTTGCATAAGATCAAAATTGCATGAAGTGTATACGATATCCGAGACGAAGCTCGCTCTAAGTCCATATGATGATAAGCGATACATTGTGCCTGATTCTACCGATCATTCTACCCTGCCATGGGGACATTATAAGATACCATTATAAATTAAAAACTCGCATA
>NW_012066500.1:0-351 GCF_000956235.1 Wasmannia auropunctata | reverse complement strand
TATCCCCTGTGTGCCTTGTCGACTCAGTTGTATGCTATACGAAGTTATTACTTGTCGCCGTGAACCCTCGCTATCGCAAAATTTCAATTGAAATGTTTAAATAATCATAACTTTGCGAAAAAAAATTGTGGAGAGCTCGTGGACCCTGCGTTTTTCTCGTCTCGGAAAGCCCCTTCGAACGAATTTTCACTCAACCCCACATTCCATTTAAGATTTTTTGACCCCCTTCTTTCCCCCATGAGGTGTGGAGAATGGTGTTTTTGTGGTTAAACAATAGACTTTGTGATCCCATTGTATCTCTATAAATTTCAATCGTATATTACAAACCATTCAAATGTTATTTAGGTGGCA
>NW_012066499.1:0-314 GCF_000956235.1 Wasmannia auropunctata | reverse complement strand
TATCCCCTGTGTGCCTTGTCGACTCAGTTACATTATACGAAGTTATACGATTTAATTGTTTATATCTCGATTAATTTTGCAATAGAAAAAAATCCTTTGGCACAAAATTCTATCTCCCAAAGTACTACCTTTGTGCAAAATTAGAAAAATTTCTGAGAGATGACTGATCCGCTTCACGTGGAATGGCCCATATATATATTTAATAATACATATAACAATTTTCAGAGACGGTATGAATACTATAATTAAACAGTTAGATGACGTAAAAACTACACAAAAGTAAGCTTGATATATTAATATTTAATATTAATTAA
>NW_012066498.1:0-501 GCF_000956235.1 Wasmannia auropunctata | reverse complement strand
ATACGTTCCTCGCTTCAAACGGCGAGAATCGACGTTTTGAGCGGTGGGAACGTCGCGGGCGCTCGGATCCGGCGGTTCCGCGCTTCGCCACGTCCGAGATTCGACCGTTTGAATGGTGGAAACGCCGCGAACGCAAGGATACGACGTTTCCGAGCTTCAAACGGCGAGAATCGACGTTTGAGCGGTCGGAACGTCGCGGCGNTCCGATCGNGGTCCTGCTCGCAGTCGAGATTCGACGTTTGAATGGTGGAAACGCCGCGAACGCAAGGATACGACGTTTCCGAGCTTCAAACGGCGAGAATCGACGTTTGAGCGGTCGGAACGTCGCGGGCGCTCCGGATCCGGCGGTTCCGCGCTTCGCACGTCGAGATTCGACGTTTGAATGGTGGAAACGCCGCGAACGCAAGGATACGACGTTTCCGAGCTTCAAACGGCGAGAATCGACGTTTGAGCGGTCGGAACGTCGCGGGCGCTCGTATCCGGCGGTTCCGCGCTTCGCAC
>NW_012066497.1:0-777 GCF_000956235.1 Wasmannia auropunctata | reverse complement strand
TGGCGTGTTGCTTTCGCCGCGTTTACCTCCGGCGCCGAAAATTCTCCGCTATCGAGGCGAACGGACGACGGGGGTGCACGGGGGCACTCGGGTGGCCGAATAGACGTGCGGGCACGCGAATCGACGTAATATTAAGGGCGCCAGCGGGGATGCGAAGCGTCCGATCCCGGCCAGGTTTACCTCCGGTACCGACCCGAAAATTTTCTAAGTCCCGCGCGGTCGTGTTAGTGCTTTCGCGCGGCGTGTTGCTTTCGCCGCGTTTACTTCCGGCGCCGAAACTTCTCCGCTATCGAGGCGAACGGACGACGGGGGTGCACGGGGGCACTCGGGTGGCCGAATAGACGTGCGGGCACGCGAATCGACGTAATAATAAGGGCGCTAGCGGGGAAGCGTCGATCGGCCAGGTTTACCTCCGAACCCGACAGAGCCGAAAATTTTCTAAGTCCCGCGCCGCGTGTTGCTTTCGCGCAGGGTGTTGCTTTCGCCGCGTTTACCTCCGGCGCCGAAAATTCTCCGCTATCGAGGCGAACGGACGACGGGGGTGCACGGGGGCACTCGGGTGGCCGAATAGACGTGCGGGCACGCGAATCGACGTAATATTAAGGGCGCCAGCGGGAAGCGAAGCGTCGATCGGCCACGGTTACCTCCGGACCGACCCGAAAATTTTCTAAGTCCCGCGCGGCGTGTTGCTTTCGCGCAGGGTGTTGCTTTCGCCGCGTTTACCTCCGGCGCCGAAAATTCTCCGCTATCGAGGCGAACGGACGACGGGGGTGCACA
>NW_012066496.1:0-412 GCF_000956235.1 Wasmannia auropunctata | reverse complement strand
TACATTATACGAAGTTATACGATGGATTCATCTCTTTTCTCCAAAGTCATTTTCAGTGAAGCGCAATCTGTAACGTCTTTAAGTCTAACACCATGAAGATATATGCGAAAACGGCGCAAGGCATAGATAACTGCGAGCATCTCTAGCTCAAAACTGTGGCTTTCAGTATCGGTCGTTCTTTTCGAAAAGTATGATACTGGACGAAATCTTGAATCTTTTTTCTTTTGCATCAGTACAGCGCCATATCCGTGCGCACTGGCATCTGTATGAAGCTCCGTTTCGTCATGAGGACTGTATATGAGTACAGGTGCCTGCTGTAATTTTTGTTTTAATGTCTGAAAAGCTTTTAACTGCTGCTCGCCAAAACGGAATTCTACATTCTTACGAAGCAGATCATAAAGTGGTTTCGCAA
>NW_012066495.1:0-925 GCF_000956235.1 Wasmannia auropunctata | reverse complement strand
CTCGGATCCGGCGGTTCCGCGCTTCGCACGTCGAGATTCGACGTTTGAATGGTGGAAACGCCGCGAACGCAAGGATACGACGTTTCCTCGCTTCAAACGGCAAGAATCGACGTTTGACGCGGTGGGAACGTCGCGGGCGCTCGGATCCGGCGGTTCCGCGCTTCGCACGTCGAGATTCGACGTTTGAATGGTGGAAACGCCGCGAACGCAAGGATACGACGTTTCCGAGCTTCAAACGGCGAGAATCGACGTTTGAGCGGTGGGAACGTCGCGGGCGCTCGGATCCGGCGGTTCCGCGCCTCGCACGTCGAGATTCGACGTTTGAATGGTGGAAACGCCGCGAACGCAAGGATACGAACGTTTCCTCGCTTCAAACGGCGAGAATCGACGTTTGAGCGGTGGGAACGTCGCGGGCGCTCGGATCCGGCGGTTCCGCGCTTCGCACGTCGAGATTCGACGTTTGGAATGGTGGAAACGCCGCGAACGCAAGGATACGACGTTTCCTTCGCTTCTAAACGGCGAGAATCGACGTGTGAGCGGTGGGAACGTTCGCGGGCGCTCGGATCCGGCGGTTCCGCGCTTCGCACGTCGAGATTCGACGTTTTGAATGGTTGGAAACGCCGCGAAGCCAAGGATACGACGTTTCCGAGCTTCAAACGGCGAGAATCGACGTTTGAGCGGTGGGAACGTCGCGGGCGCTCGGATCCGGCGGTTCCGCGCTTCGCACGTCGAGATTCGACGTTTGAATGGTGGAAACGCCGCGAACGCAAGGATACGACGTTTCCGAGCTTCAAACGGCGAGAATCGACGTTTGAGCGGTGGGAACGTCGCGGGCGCTCGGATCCGGCGGTTCCGCGCTTCGCACGTCGAGATTACGTAATAACTTCGTATAGCATAACTGAGTCGACAAGGCACACAGGGGATA
>NW_012066494.1:0-411 GCF_000956235.1 Wasmannia auropunctata | reverse complement strand
ATTTTTTAAATAATGTTATTATTAACAATTAAAATATACATATACTGTACATAATGTGCTTCAATTATTTTTTTGGATGCATAATAGGGTGCATACAGCAATAAAAAATAATAAAGTGCATACTTGGTGATACAAAATTTCCTAAGTTCTAGATAATTTAAGGCTTGTCGGGAAACACTTCCTCTATTCTGTTGTAGAGGATCTTGTTAATAACTGACATAATTATTTCGGATAACTTTTTTTCCATTACTGATTCAACTATGTTGACAAAATCCTGTTGGTTATCGTTTACGACTTGTTTCATAGCTTCATGTAATGGAGCCAAGTCCTTTTCGCTCTCATCAAACTCAAATGTGAATGATTTAATATTGATATTAAGGTTTATTTTCGATACATATCCTGTTGTTTTAT
>NW_012066493.1:0-354 GCF_000956235.1 Wasmannia auropunctata | reverse complement strand
TATCCCCTGTGTGCCTTGTCGACTCAGTTATGCTATACGAAGTTATTACGTAGGAAATCGCGTAAAAAATGGGGAGGGCTACCTTAATGGCAAGCTGGACCCCCCCATATAAAAATAAAATATATAGAGCGGTCCTATAAAAAAAATCAATACACCAGATTTTGTTGCTTTTTTGTTGCTCTAAGATAGGCCTAAAACATTTATAAAAAATTACATTTTTTAAGAAATACCATTATATGCACTCAACACTGCACCGCCGTATTCGAACAATGACACCAATAAAATTAGTTCCTCGCAGTTTGACATAAAAATAATATGCAAGCATCGTAGTATCGAAAAAAAGTCGGTTTCCGA
>NW_012066492.1:0-564 GCF_000956235.1 Wasmannia auropunctata | reverse complement strand
GCGCTTCTCTGATAATCTAGGACTCTAGATTGGTCTAGCCGTCTTATACTATATTTATTATGCTTTGTTATGCATTTCATGTGCTCTCGGCTTTAATCGTGCATGGACTATGAGCATTAATGCAAAAAAGTGATTACTTCTGAGTAAAAATTTCCGAGATGTAGAATCTATTACCGTGGGTGTCACCACTCACAGAAAGGTTGAAACACTTTTTATTTTTGATGGGTTTTGGAATGTAGTTTTTGCTCGTAGGCGATTAAACATAATTGGTTAGATCCATTGGTAGGAACCAATCGCTCAGTGAATAGACTGTGTTCCGAAAACGATTTAAAAAAAAGTGTTGCAACCTTTCTGTAAGCGAGTGGTCACAGAAAGGTTGCAACACTTTTTAACCCTTTGCAGCACGGTGGCATTATAGAATGCCACCTTTTCCATAACCATTTTCTGAATAACTGGTGTAGTTTTCAATTTTCGAACTTTTTTTGTTTTGGTATCAGTTATACATTCAAGAATAAAAATCGATGTGCAATAATTCGAAATCATGGGTGATCGGAAGAGCACACG
>NW_012066491.1:0-534 GCF_000956235.1 Wasmannia auropunctata | reverse complement strand
TTAAATATTACGTCGATTCGCGTGCCCGCACGTCTGTTCGGCCACTCAAGTCGCCCCGTGCACCCCCGTCGACCGTTCGCCTCGATAGCGGAGAATTTTCGGTCGCCGGAGGTAAACGCGGCGAAAGCAACACGCCGCGCGAAAGCAACACGCCGCGCGAGACTTAGAAAAATTTTCGGGTCGGGTCCGGAGGTAAACCTGGCCGATGGACGCTTCGCATCCCCGCTGGCGCCTTAATATTACGTCGATTTCCGTGCCCACACGTCTATTCGGCCACCCGAGTGCCCCGTGCAACCCCGTCGACCGTTCGCCTCGATAGCGGAGAATTTTCGGCGTCGGAGGTAAACGCGGCGAAAGCAACACGCCGCGCGAAAGCAACACGCCGCGCGGGACTTAGAAAATTTTCGGGTCCGGGTCCGGAGGTAAACCTGGCCGATCGACGCTTCCCCGCTAGCGCTCTTAATATTACGTCGATTCGCGTGCCCGCACGTCTTTTCGGCCACGCGAGTGCCCCCGTGCACCCCCGTCGTCCAT
>NW_012066490.1:0-582 GCF_000956235.1 Wasmannia auropunctata | reverse complement strand
AGATGTGTATAAGAGACAGATATTGCCCATTATCCAACGTTGTGCGCAAAATCACATAAATGGTCGCGTCTGCAAATATTCTCACCCGAGATAAAAACTGCAACAATTCGCGATGTGGACACAGTTTTGATAGATTACTCGTCATGGTTGTACCTACTTTTTGTAGATCTGCAAGGATTCACCGTTGGAAAGAGATTTATCGTAAAAGAAGTGGCTGTCCTGAGAAGAGGTACAGTTCTTTCGCATTACATTTTTGCGAGTCTCATACCATGGAATTCTTTAACAAAATTTGACAAGTCTGGCGCTTCCTGGTTGATTGCTTATCACCATGGATTGAGATGGGAAGACGGGATAATTCCGTATAGCATGGCGAAACACGTGATTGCAACAGCTGTGTTTGGTGAAGAGGATGATACCGATGAGGCTATCGTGTACGTTAAAGGATATTAAAAACGAGAATGGCTTGGTGATATGCTCGATGCGAGAATAGTCATTGAAACTCTGGATGCTGATTACGAAGATGTAGTTTCTTTGAATAATCTAAGTGTTATTAATACTATGCGTTGCGGAAAACATGTTAAA
>NW_012066489.1:0-306 GCF_000956235.1 Wasmannia auropunctata | reverse complement strand
CGAACGCAAGGATACGACGTTTCCGAGCTTCAAACGGCGAGAATCGACGTTTGAGCCGGTGGGAACGTCGCGGGTCGCTCGGATCCGGCGGTTCCGCGCTTCGCACGTCGAGATTCGACGTTTGAATGGTGGAAACGCCGCGAACGCAAGGATACGACGTTTCCGAGCTTCAAACGGCGAGAATCGACGTTTGAGCGGTGGGAACGTCGCGGGCGCTCGGATCCGGCGGTTCCGCGCTTCGCACGTCGAGATTCGACGTTTGAATGGTGGAAACGCCGCGAACGCAAGGATACGACGTTCCCGAGC
>NW_012066488.1:0-328 GCF_000956235.1 Wasmannia auropunctata | reverse complement strand
CTTTAAATGAGTGTAACTTCGTCAAAAATGATCGTATCGAGATGTTCAAAAAAGCATTTTACAGCTTGAAATCTCTACTTTTCAGATCGACATTTAGAAAGAATCCTATTATTTTTTATGGAATTACATAGGTCCAAATGAAAATGCGTCAAATCTCCAAAAATGTGTACTAAATTTAAAAGGTTTCACGGCATAAACTAAAAATCGCACACAAATACAGTTTACTGCTTTCAAAAGAGTGAATCTTTACCTTTAATTTGCTTTTTTGTTGAGCGTTGTACGATTTTTCACCGAGTTATTCAACATTGAAGCAAAAGGACCATTTTTA
>NW_012066487.1:0-602 GCF_000956235.1 Wasmannia auropunctata | reverse complement strand
TTGATGATGCTGATATTTGTAGCTCGAGGTTTCCGGATCTCTCTCCATTTTTGTCAGGATACATTCCAGGTCGGCATGCACAACAAACGGGACACGTTCCTTTCTGCTGTAGTTGTTAAAACTTAGCCACTTGTCGTCTTCGCTTGGTAACCTGATCGCGCATTCGTTCATTTCCCCGCAGTCTATGGTGTGGACCTTTTCGCTCGAACTAAAATAGTGCATCTGAAAAATCAATTTATTTACATTGTTGAATTGTTTATTGTTACTTCAAAAAAATTTTTAATTTTTATTATACATACCTGTCGCAAATGTATTTTTTATTCTTCTTTTTGCTCAGTTGCGAGCTAACGAGGCAGGACAACTTCTTGATCCATGTGAAATGTCCCACACCATCTTTCTCCACGTAAAGTAAATTAACATGCTTCTCCTCCTTCGTGTCAGCGAGGCGAATCGGTAGGATCGATACTTGTTCCACGTTCTCGATGGTGTATACGTTGATGGAGATTGCGTTGAGATTCTCAAACTTTTTTATTTGATTTAAAGTCATCGGAAATTGAATGTCTTTGAGATTTAACACAGATTTATAATGCGGATACGACGAA
>NW_012066486.1:0-535 GCF_000956235.1 Wasmannia auropunctata | reverse complement strand
TGCCGGAGGTAAACGCGGCGAAAAGCAACACGCGCGCGAAAGCAACACGCCGCGCGAAACTTAGAAAATTTTCGGGTCGGGTCCGGAGGTAAACCTGGCCGATCATCGCTTCGCTTCCCCGCTGGCGCCCTTAATATTACGTCGACTCGCGTGACCGCACGTCTATTCGGCCACCCGAGTGCCCCCGTGCACCCCCGTCGACCGTTCGCCTCGATAGCGGAAAATTTTTGGCGCCGGAGGTAAACGCGGCGAAAGCAAACGCCGCGCGAAAGCAACACGCCGCGCCGGACTTAGAAAATTTTCGGGTCGGGTCCGGAGGTAAACCTGGCCGATCGACGCTTCGCTTCCCCGCTGGCGCCCTTAATATTACGTCGATTTCCGTGCCCGCACGTCTATTCGGCCACCCGAGTGCCCCCGTGCACCCCCGTCGTCCGTTCGCCACGATAGCGGAGAATTTTCGGCGCCGGAGGTAAACGCGGCGAAAGCAACACGCCGCGCGAAAGCAACACGCCGCGCGAGACTTAGAAAATTTTCG
>NW_012066485.1:0-382 GCF_000956235.1 Wasmannia auropunctata | reverse complement strand
TATCCCCTGTGTGCCTTGTCGACTCAGTCAAAATCTGTCCCGCCTCGTGAGCTCTCAACTCAGCAAGAAGCAACACAAGAAATTCTTGTGCGACCGGTACGTATCGAGAAAATACTAAAATAGAATATTGTAAAAAAGACAAAAATTAAGTAAAGCATTTCGTGTTTACAGATGTCTACATTACTTCAGCTCGCAGGAACGACTGGATGCCCACACCGTGGACTGCAACGAGCTGAATGAGTGTGCGGTAGAGCTACCGAAAGAAGACGCGAAATGGCTAACGTTCGGCAAACACGGCAACAAGGAACGTGTGCCGTTCGTTGTATACGCTGACCTGGAGTGCGTTCTAGAAAAGATGGACCCGAATCTGCCTGAGTCTCAA
>NW_012066484.1:0-381 GCF_000956235.1 Wasmannia auropunctata | reverse complement strand
TATCCCCTGTGTGCCTTGTCGACTCAGTCGTGTTGCTTTCGCGCGGCGTGTTGCTTTCGCCGCCTTTACCTCCGACGCCGAAAATTCTCCGCTATCGAGGCGAACGGACGACGGTGGTGCACGGGGGTACTTGAGTGGCCGAACAGACGTGCGGGCACGCGAATCGACGTAATATTAAGGGCGCTAGCGGGGAAGCGTTGATCGGCCAGGTTTACCTCCGGACCCGACAGAGTCGAAAATTTTTTAAGTCCCGCGCGGCGTGTTGCTTTCGCCGCGTTTACCTCCGGCGCCGAAAATTCTCCGCTATCGTGGCGAACGGACGGACGGGGGTGCACGGGGGCACTCGGGTGGCCGAATAGACGTTCGGGCACGGAAAATCGA
>NW_012066483.1:0-1146 GCF_000956235.1 Wasmannia auropunctata | reverse complement strand
TAAATTCTCCGCTATCGAGGCGAACGGACGACGGGGGTGCACGGGGGCACTAGGGTGGCCGAATAAACGTGCGGGCACGCGAATCGACGTAACATTAAGGGCTTTAGCGGGGAAGCGTAGATCGGCCAGGTTTACCTCCGGACCCGACCGAGCCGAAAATTTTCTAAGTCCCTCGCGGCGTGTTGCTTTCTCGCCGCGTGTTGCTTTCGCCGACGGGGCCGACAGGCGCTCCGCGGCCAAGTACCTCGCCTGACCCGTCGGGCTCGCGCTCGGTCAGGTTAGCGCTCGGTCAGGTTAGCGCTCGGGTCAGGTTAGCGCTCGTTCGGTCTCGCGCTCGGTGGTCAGGTTAGCGCTCGGTTAGGCTAGCGCGTACGTCGGGCCTACCGCCGGCGGGTCTGTCGCGCGCTCCGCGGCTAAGTCCCGCGCCGCGTGTTGCTTTCGCCGACGGGGCCGACAGGCGCTCAGCGGCCAACGTGCCCTCGCCTGACCTACGTTCGGGCTTAGCGCTCGGTACTACGGTTAGACGTCTCGGTCAGGTTAGCGACTCGGTCTAGGTTAGCGCTCGTTCGGTCTCGCGCTCGGTCAGGTTAGCGCTCGGTTAGGCTAGCGCGTACGTCGGTCCTACCGCCGGCGGGTCTGTCGCGCGCTCCGCGGCTAAGTCCCGCGCCGCGTGTTGCTTTCGCCGACGGGGCCGACAGGCGCTCAGCGGCCAAGTCGCCTCCGCCTGACACGTTCGGGCTAGCGCTCGGTCAAGGTTTAGCGACTCGGTCAGGTTAGCGCTCGGTCAGGTTAGCGCTCGTTCGGTCTCGCGCTCGGTGGTCAGGTTAGCGCTCGGTTAGGCTAGCGCGTACGTCGGGCCTACCGCCGGCGGGTCTGTCGCGCGCTCCGCGGCTAAGTCCCGCGCCGCGTGTTGCTTTCGCCGACGGGGCCGACAGGCGCTCAACGGCCAAGTGCCTCGCCTGACACGTCGGGCTAGCGCTCGGTCAGGTTAGCGCTCGGTCAGGTTAGCGCTCGTTCGGTCTCGCGCTCGGTCAGGTTAGCGCTCGGTCAGGCTAGCGCGTACGTCGGGCCTACCGCCGGCGGGGCTGACGAGCGGTCGGCGGCCAAGTTCCACGCCGACTGAGTCGACAAGGCACACAGGGGATA
>NW_012066482.1:0-427 GCF_000956235.1 Wasmannia auropunctata | reverse complement strand
TATCCCCTGTGTGCCTTGTCGACTCAGTGCGCCCGCGACGTTCCCACCGCTTAAACGTCGATTCTCGCCGTTTAAAGCTCGGAAACGTCGTATCCTTGCGTTCGCGGCGTTTCTACCATTCAAACGTCGAATCTCGACGTGCGAAGCGCGGAACCGCCGTATCCGAGCGCCCGCGACGTTCCCACCGCTCAAACGTCGATTCTCGCCGCTTGAAGCTCGAAAACGTCGTATCCTTGCGTTCGCGGCGTTTCTACCATTCAAACGTCGAATCTCGACGTGCGAAGCGCAGAACCGCCGTATCCGAGCGCCCGCGACGTTCCCACCGCTCAAACGTCGATTCTCGCCGTTTGAAGCTCGGAAACGTCGTATCCTTGCGTTCGCGGCGTTTCTACCATTCAAACGTCGAATCTCGACGTGCGAAGCGCGG
>NW_012066481.1:0-396 GCF_000956235.1 Wasmannia auropunctata | reverse complement strand
TAGACTATAATAGTTTTTGAATTATAAATGTTTAAAGTTAACTAATCAGATCGTCTAAAGTTGGCGCGCTCAGGTACGGCACGCGCAACTCCTAAAAAACTAAAGCTGACTTATCGCCCCTTTTATTAATATCGATATAAAGATTACATATGTGAATACAAGATTATTTTTATTGATATTTCTGCAAACACATTGCGCGATAACATTGTACAATAATATTTTCTTTTTTATAATAACATTTTTTGTCTTTACATAATACATAAAGCGCAAACTGTCAGATGACATTTTATTCAAAAATCTGTTATTAATTGCATATCTTACAGATTTGTCTTTAAGATATGCAATTAATAACAGATTTTTGAATGAAATGAGATCGGAAGAGCACACGTCTGAACT
>NW_012066480.1:0-379 GCF_000956235.1 Wasmannia auropunctata | reverse complement strand
CCCAGATGGATTTTCGTACACCATGTGGATTTCCAGATGGATTTTTCATACACCATCTAGATTCCCAGATGGATTTTCATACACCCTGTGGATTTCCACATGGATTTTCCATACACCATGTGGATTTCCACATGGATTCCTATACACTGTATGGATTCCCATATAGGATTTTTTAATATCCTATATGGATTCCTAGGCATTCCCATGGGTTCCCATGGGAATCCACCTGGTTTTTTTCAACAGGGTAGCGATCGAATAAAAAATCGGAAAACAACTTAATTTCATAAGACTTTTGATAAATTCTCGATATCTATTTTTCTTTGTTTCGTCATATCAATTTTATTATATTAGTTGCGTTTTTCATATGGATCTATATATG
>NW_012066479.1:0-320 GCF_000956235.1 Wasmannia auropunctata | reverse complement strand
TATCCCCTGTGTGCCTTGTCGACTCAGTTCTCGATACGATCATTTTTGACGAAGTTACACTCTTTTGAATTTTGCCTATTTTTGGAGGATAGAGTAAGTGATGCTTTAATTTTGTTGAGAAGTGTATATATATATAATAAATTAAAAGAATAATGAAATTAAAAAATGAAATTAAGAATGAAATTAAAAGAATAATTAATAAATTTAAATTTATTTAATTTTCAAAAATAAAAAAATATATATCTTTAGATAAAAAATTATTTAAAGACATAATAATCTATAAAATGTTATATATTGCAAATTAAATATCCGAATTCGTA
>NW_012066477.1:0-1527 GCF_000956235.1 Wasmannia auropunctata | reverse complement strand
TACATGCCGCCGTTTTTGACATATTCGGGCGGGGATAATTTTGGTACGCCGAGCGCCATAAGGAGCGTTTTTCAAAAGAGACCTCTGGAATGCGATGATGTTGTGGGCGAAATTTATGATGGCAAAGATCGCAAGTGTAGATTTAAATTGAAGGTCAAATGTCCACAAACGATCGGGTTTTGGAGCGCTGACCCGGGTAACAACGATATCAGTACTTTGATGACAGATAGCAGTAATCAATTGCCGTATGTCGAAATGCCTATGTTGGGGCAGGCGGGTATGGCGCGGAGCCGTGGCTATTTTATTCCGATGTTGCCCGGTGTGAGAGGTGTGTGATGTCAAGAACAGGGACTATCGAATTCTTCGCCAAAACAGGGTTGGGCGCAGGTAATTATATGGCCTGGCCAGATCTCGGTAAGGCGGGCAGTAAGGTCGGGGTCGATAATTGGTTTACGAAATATAGAACCGAAGGACCGATCGCTGCAAGCGAGACGATGCTGACGGCGTTGGCGTCTTGTGGGAATAATACTGGAGTGGTTCATATTAGCATTCCGTTTGAGAAAATTGTCGGATGCGATTATTTACGGATTGTTAATAATTCGGGGAGGAGTTATTACGGTATTGTCACAGATGTCGGTCAGGGTAATGAAAATTCTTGTGTGATTTCTTTTGTTGTTGATTGGCTCGCGTCATTTTGGGACACCACCACGATAGGCGAATGTGAGATTATCAAAAGGACCGAGAATATTACAGATAAAGAATACCAGGTCCCGATGGCGGAAGGATTTCAAGGTGATACTGTACAATGGGAATACCCGATATTCGATTTACCGAATATTCCGGGTATTACGCCAGCAACTCTGACTTTGGCAAATTTTACGGAAGAGCTGATGAGACTGTATACGGGTGTGACGGTCGTGACGGATGTCAATATTTCGGGGACATTTGATCAACCAAAACCGTTCTTCCAGACGGGTGCGCCTGTTGGCGGGTATTTGTATAATTTTGATATGCAGGATTTGATGATATCCGAAAATCCGAAAACGCGTGACGGGTTGCCGCAAGGATTTGAGACCGATCACAAGATTACGCTGGCGCAGTTTTTGAAAAAGCATGTGACATTTTCAAGATTTTTGCATAGTAATGCCGCACCGATTTTGGGCAATATTAAGTATGCGTATATGTTGCCGGCGTTTTTATGTGTAAATACCACGATGCCTGATAAGGGGGACAATGAAGACGGCAAAGACGGCAATACAATGAAATGGAACCCCGTGCCCGTTACAAGCCCGATCGGTATGGTTGTTCATGTGGCAATGACTATGATGTTGAAAACCACGAGCACTCGGGCTGCGATGGGCTTTAGGTTGCCTCTGGGTTTAGATATCGAAATACCGGGCATTCCGATCGAGATACCGGTTGACACCAAGGCCGGCATTTCCGCGTTGACTTTGAAAAAATTTAACAAGTTGACCGGAATGAACTTGAAAAACAAGCGTATGATGAATTATGTTAAGTACAAGTTTG
>NW_012066476.1:0-968 GCF_000956235.1 Wasmannia auropunctata | reverse complement strand
TACGGCGCGCGTGAACGCCCCGCCCGGCCGCCCCCCTTGCCGCTGACGGCAGAGTATAGGCTCGACGCTTCAGCGCCATCCATTTTCAGGGCTAGTTGCTTCGGCAGGTGAGTTGTTACACACTCCTTAGCGGATTCCGACTTCCATGGCCACCGTCCTGCTGTCTTAAGCAACCAACGCCTTTCATGGTGTCCCATGAGCGTCGAGTTGGGCGCCTTAACTCTGCGTTTGGTTCATCCCACAGCGCCAGTTCTGCTTACCAAAAATGGCCCACTTGGCACTCTGATCCGATAGAGAGATTCTCGTGGCTTCATAGTTCAAGAAAGCCAGAGATCTCACCCATTTAAAGTTTGAGAATAGGTTGAGGTCGTTTCGGCCCCAAGGCCTCTAATCATTCGCTTTACCAGATGAGACTCGCGCGCGTTCCGTGCGGAACGGCCGAGTGCCAGCTATCCTGAGGGAAACTTCGGAGGGAACCAGCTACTAGATGGTTCGATTAGACTTTCGCCCCTATACCCAGTTCCGACGATCGATTTGCACGTCAGAATCGCTTACGGACCTCCTATCAGGGTTTCCCCTGACTTCGTCCTGACCAGGCATAGTTCCACCATCTTTCGGGTCCCAACGTGTACGCTCTGGGTGCGCCTCTTCTCGCGATGAGTAACGAGACGCCCCGGGAGTGCGGAGCCGCATCGCGACGCGGCCCATCCTCCCTCGGTCGACAACCAGGGCCGACCTTCACTTTCATTGCGCCTTTAGGTATCCGCTGAGTCCCAATGACTCGCGTACATGTTAGACTCCTTGGTCCGTGTTTCAAGACGGGTCCTAAGAGTACCCAAAGCAGTAGCGTCGCCGACCGGTATCCGTCGCCACGCGCGACCCCCGCGAAGAGGCGCGCGCGCGGCGAACGTTTTGCAGGCCTGTCGAAGGTTAAGATATTCTCTCTTACCGCACGACCAACAGCGGGA
>NW_012066475.1:0-664 GCF_000956235.1 Wasmannia auropunctata | reverse complement strand
TATCCCCTGTGTGCCTTGTCGACTCAGTTGTACGCACGACCGCATCGTACCGCTCGGCTAGCCGAGCGCATCGCACCTCTTATAGTACCCAACCGACCGGACAAGCGGTCGGCGACGCACGGTCTTATGCACGGCCGCTTATGGGCGCGGTCGTCGATAGACCGAGGCGCGCGGGACTTAGCCGCTGGAAGCGATGTACCGCCGCGGCGAGCGAACACCGGACGTTTCGTCGCCGAAGACGTCTAACGATGTAAATCACCCTCCGTGCGAGAGTCGACGACTTCTCCGCTTCAATAGCGAGAAGAACGACCGACGTGCATCGCAACGATCACGGTCCGTGTTTCATATACGTTCGAGAAGCCGTACGGGGCGTACGAGACACGAGTAACGTGTACGCACGACCGCATCGTACCGCTCGGCTAGCCGAGCGCACCGCACCTCTTATAGTACCCAACCGACCGGACAAGCGGTCGGCGACGCACGGTCTTATGCACGGCCGCTTATGGGCGCGAACGTCGATAGACCGAGGCGCGCGGGACTTAGCCGCTGGAAGCGAGGTACCGCCGCGGCGTGTTGCTTTGGCCAAGTGTACCTCCGGCGCCGAAAATACTTCGCTATCGGGCGAACGGACGACGGGGTGCACGGGGTGGTAGGGTGGCCGAAA
>NW_012066474.1:0-528 GCF_000956235.1 Wasmannia auropunctata | reverse complement strand
TAATCCAAAGGTGGTTTCTTATAGATCTCGACGAGCCCTAACAAAAAGGTCCTATGCACCAACCTTGTATCTGTTGCGGACTTAAAGTTACAGGTACTTTTATGTTACCTAAAAAAGGTTTTTTTGGATTTTTTTAGGTTTGGTATTTTTCCCTTATAGAACTCGTCGAGAGGAACTAAAAAGGTCCTCTTCACCATGGCTCTATCTGCAACCGTTTAGTCGTGGGAGTTTTTGAAAGTTTCTGAAAAGTCAAAAACGACCTCTACAGGCGAAAGGACGAGAGATAGAGGCATGGCAGATCGAGGACCTTTCTTGTTCCTCTCGTCGAGCTGCATAAGAAGGGGTAGGTCCGGGAATTTTTAGAATTTTTTTTCTATTTTTATTTTCTATAGTCAAGATTTGGTTGGGGTTAGTAGAGATTTGAATTTGAATTGGGAGTTTTTATCGACAGAGGACGACCCCCTCTATCACCTCCCACAAGTCAAAGTGCCGTAGCTATCTCAGTTCGCCCTGGGGACTTTTTTGAAA
>NW_012066473.1:0-471 GCF_000956235.1 Wasmannia auropunctata | reverse complement strand
GTGTGCCTTGTCGATGCCGGTTCGTACCCATATCCGCAGCAGGTCTCCAAGGTAAAGAGCCTCTAGTCGATAGACTAATGTAGGTAAGGGAAGTCGGCAAATTGGATCCGTAACTTCGGAATAAGGATTGGCTCTGAGGAGCGGGGCGTGTCGGGCTTGGTCGGGAAGCGGGTCTGGCTGACGTGCCGGGCCTGGGCGAGGTGAACGCTCGGCGTTCTCGCGCCGAACACGGGATCCGAGCTCGGTCCCGTGCCTTGGCCTCCCGCGGATCTTCCTTGCTGCGAGGCTTCCGTGGCGGCGCGAGCCGTCGTGGTCGTCCT
Source organism: Wasmannia auropunctata (assembly GCF_000956235.1). NCBI lineage: Eukaryota > Metazoa > Arthropoda > Insecta > Hymenoptera > Formicidae > Wasmannia > Wasmannia auropunctata. Next base: position 151 of record NW_012066473.1, on the reverse strand, counting down.
CTTCGGCCGCCATTCAACGCTCAGCTCAGAACTGGCACGGACTAGGGGAATCCGACTGTCTAATTAAAACAAAGCATTGCGATGGACCTCGCGGGTGTTGACGCAATGTGATTTCTGCCCAGTGCTCTGAATGTCAACGTGAAGAAATTCA
>NW_012066472.1:0-860 GCF_000956235.1 Wasmannia auropunctata | reverse complement strand
TGTGTGCCTTGTCGACTCAGTCCCGAGTGCCCCCGTGCACCCCCGTCGACTCAGTTCGCCACGATAGCGGAGAATTTTCGGCGCCGGAGGTAAACGCGGCGAAAGCAACACTCCGCGCGAAAGCAACACGCCGCGCGGGACTTAGAAAATTTTCGGGTCGGGTCCGGAGGTAAACCTGGCCGATCGACGCTTCGCTTCCCCGCTGGCGCTCTCAATATTACGTCGATTCGCGTGCCCGCACGTCTGTTCGGCCACTCAAGTGCCCCCGTGCACCACCGTCGACCGTTCGCCTCGATAGCGGAGAATTTTCGGCGTCGGAGGTAAACGCGGCGAAAGCAACACGCCGCGCGAAAGCCAACACGCCGCGCGGGACTTAGAAATTTCGGTCGGTCCTGAGGTAAACCTGGCCGATCGACGCTTCCCCGCTAGCGCCCTTAATATTACGTCGATTCGCGTGCCCGCACGTCTGTTCGGCCACTCAAGTGCCCCCGTGCACCCCCGTCGACCGTTCGCCTCGATAGCGGAGAATTTTCGGCGCCGAAGGTAAACGCGGCGAAAGCAACACGCCGCGCGAAAGCAACACGCCGCGCGAGACTTAGAAAATTTTCGGGTCGGGTCGGGAGGTAAACCTGGCCGATCGACGCTTCGCATCCCCGCTGGCGCCCTTAATATTACGTCGATTCGCGTGCCCGCACGTCTATTCGGCCACCCGAGTGCCCCCGTGCAACCCCGTCGTCCGTTCGCCTCGATAGCGGAAAATTTTCGGCGCCGGAGGTAAACGCGGCGAAAGCAACACTCCGCGCGAAAGCAACACGCCGCGCGAGACTTAGAAACTGAGTCGACAAGGCACACAGGGGATA
>NW_012066471.1:0-559 GCF_000956235.1 Wasmannia auropunctata | reverse complement strand
CGTGTGCTCTTCCGATCTAGGCAAAATATCGTGAATTTTTGAATTATTTAGGGCCATAGTATACTTTTCTATAAAGTTTAAGTATTATTTATTAAGTCATTAGATTGTTAGTCACGAAGTTAGTTTCGTGTATTGATATGTAAAAAAGGAACGCCAGGATGTGCCGTGCCTGAGCGCGCGAATTTCAGCCGCTAATATTGGTTAACTAAAATCGTTTATAATTTAAAAGTATTATAGCCTCGACATTTTTGTATTAGGATTTTCGTCTCAAAATTATCTTAGGAACACGTTCTTAAAAGGAAATCCGGTAGAGGCGGGACACCCTGTATATATATATATATACAGTCACCAAACTAATTGACCGGACACTGCGTTAATATATCGATAATTTCTAAAAATTCAAGATAGAGCAACTTTGTCAAAAATTATTATAACGTAACGATCGAAAAAGCATTTCACAGCTTAAAGTCTCTACTTTTGAAATCCATAATTCATTAAATGACTTACTGATTCTTTACAAAGCTGCACGGATGCAAATGGAGATGCATCAAATCTAAAA
>NW_012066470.1:0-386 GCF_000956235.1 Wasmannia auropunctata | reverse complement strand
GGTATTATTATAAATTAGACGACACAGTACGAATCATTTAGTCAACATCGAAATGCCGATCAACAAGTTTGAGACGTCGCTCGGTATAGGCGGAACAAGTTGGTACTATCAGTTGAGTGGACTACTCAGAAATTACGTGCGCCATAACGCTCTTTGCGTAGCTGCATCCGACTTTGATGCAAGATCACGCAAGATTCGACGTGTAGCGCTGCCGGTAGATGATAGCGATGTTGCCAACAAACGTTTCGTGCATCAGACGATACAAGTTTTGAAAGATCGACAGAACAAAATCGAGAGAAAGATTACCGCGCTTCAAAATAATATGCAGATGCTGATTAACGAGCTTCGAAAGTCGATTCAAGAAACGCATCATCGCGCTGAATAGA
>NW_012066469.1:0-332 GCF_000956235.1 Wasmannia auropunctata | reverse complement strand
CCCCTGTGTGCCTTGTCGACTCAGTTCGGTTGGGTACTNTAAGAGGTGCGGTGCGCTCGGCTAGCCGAGCGGTACGATGCGGTCGTGCGTACACGTTACTCGTGTCTCGTACGCCCCGTACGGCTTCTCGAACGTATATGAAACACGGACCGTGATCGTTGCGATGCACGTCGGTCGTTCTTCTCGCTATTGAAGCGGAGAAGTCGTCGACTCTCGCACGGAGGGTGATTTACATCGTTAGACGTCTTCGGCGACGAAACGTCCGGTGTTCGCTCGCCGCGCGGTACATCGCTTCCAGCGGCTAAGTCCCGCGCGCCTCGGTCTATCGACGA
>NW_012066468.1:0-315 GCF_000956235.1 Wasmannia auropunctata | reverse complement strand
TTTTTGTCACAAAGAATACTTGCGGTTTTGAAATAAAAAATGTAGGGATTGATCGTTGCTAAAAAAAGATATAGCTGGTGGTCTGAAGAGATATTAGAGTTAACGTTCTCCATTAATGATAACGTTAATAATCCTCGCCTTTGCATAAGCGATCATCTATCCAACCGAACAATATTAAATGAAATTTAAATGGAATGATAATAAAATATATTAATAAAAAAAATTGTGTTTATAAAGAAAAACATTCTACTTTTACTAATGTGATCATCCACAAACATACCTCTTTATGTAACAAAATAAAGGAAAAAAAGAACA
>NW_012066467.1:0-360 GCF_000956235.1 Wasmannia auropunctata | reverse complement strand
CTTGCCAGCCCGCTCAGAGATGTGTATAAGAGACAGGTACAATAATGATATTCTTCATAAAAAAGTTTAAAACAAAAATACTTGCCACACCATGCACAGCGCATAAAAGCGGCCATCCCACAAATACTACATTTGGGTATATCTTTTTCATTTTTGAAATAACAAAATTCTACAGGATTTTGAAATTTGTCAGGATGTGTTTCCAAATATCCGCTTTTATTACCAAGCATATTAGAAAAAGATTTTTAAATCTAGGCGAAGAAAACTGATTGTGGGTTAGTGATTGCAATTTAATTATTTCATTACGGGAGTGCAAATTGATATCAATCTCTTAAAGAATTATATTATCCGAAAATGTTC
>NW_012066466.1:0-324 GCF_000956235.1 Wasmannia auropunctata | reverse complement strand
AAAATAGAACATGATATGAATTAAAAAAAATAAGGAACGATATAAGTAAACTATATATCAAATAAATAAACAAATAGAGAATAAAACAAAAATAAAATGTAAAAAATAAATAAGAAATAAATGTTAAAAATATAATAAGGAAGTGAATGCATACGTCGTCGCCGTCGATCTTAGTGATGTTATACGATTCATTTTTTCAATAAAATAAAATAAAATGTATGTATATAAATTATATAAAATATGAATCAAATCAAATAAAAAATAAAATAAAATAAAACATGACATGAATTAAATAAAAAATAAGGAATGATAAAAGTAAAATAA
>NW_012066465.1:0-537 GCF_000956235.1 Wasmannia auropunctata | reverse complement strand
TGGGGAATGTACACTTCTCAACAAAATTAAAGCATCACTTTCTCTACCCTCCAAAAAATAGGCAAAATTCAAGAGAGTGTAACTTTGTCACAAATGATCGCATCGAGATGTTCAAAAAAACATTTTACAGCTTGAAATCTCTATCTCAAATCAACACTTTAAAAAAGGAGAGAGCTGAAAATAGCGTTCTGGAATGTGGTAGGATTAATTATTAGATAACAAAAACAAGGAGTTCTGGAGAATGATAAACAAATGGGATGTATTGATATTACTAGAGATATGTATGGAGGAAAAAGGATAGGAGAGAATAAAAAGAAAGGTGCCAAAGAGATGCATGTGGAAGATGCAATAGACAAAGAAAAACAATAGAAAGGGAAGGGCAATAGGGAGTATGTTGATGAGAATAAGAAAGGAGATGATGCGGGAAAAGGAAGAGGGGCCAGAGATAGAAGGACTGTTATATATCAGGAAAATTCGAATATGGGAATAAGAATATAAGGATAATTGGTGTGTATATAAAAGATCGGAAGAGCACAC
>NW_012066464.1:0-342 GCF_000956235.1 Wasmannia auropunctata | reverse complement strand
AAAAATTTTTTGAAAATTTTTGAAAATAATCATTTTTGAAAAATTCTATTAACGTTAATAAATAGAGGTAATTTTACTGTAAAACTTTTGTATAAAACATTTTTTGATATCTTGAACAGTTTTCGAGATATAACGAAAAAAAGAAAAATTAATTTATATATAAGGGATGGTTTCATCCCTTCAAACCGTTTTTGGGCCGCAACTGCTAATTTCTAAATTCATCTATTTAGGTAATCTACATGTATAAAAAGTTTCGTTAAGATCAGAATTTGACATTTCGCGAGGTTCCCTTGTTAGTAACATATTATATACTCTCTTAATATACTTTCAGTCTTCATTTTT
>NW_012066463.1:0-301 GCF_000956235.1 Wasmannia auropunctata | reverse complement strand
TTAGAGCAACTTTGTCAAAAATTATCGTAACATAACGATCGAAAAAGCATTTCACATCTTAAAGTCTCTACTTTTTGAAATCCATAATTCATTAAATGACTTACTGATTCTTTACAAAGCTGCACGGATAGCAAATGGAGATGCATCAAATCTAAATTTTGTTTACTAAATTTGCGAAGTTCCATGGAGTAAAATAAAAATCGCATACAAATGCGACTTACAACGATTGAAAGTGTGAATCTTTACCTTTAATTTGAGCACTCGATCAGCATTGTGTGATTTTTTTCTCTTATACACATCT
>NW_012066462.1:0-514 GCF_000956235.1 Wasmannia auropunctata | reverse complement strand
TTTTATTTACTTTTTGGAACTTCGCAAACTTGGTAAAAAATTTTTAGATTTGATGCATCTCCATTTGCATCCGTGCAGCTTTGTAAAGAATCAGTAAGTCATTTAATGAATTATGGATTTCAAAAGTAGAGACTTTAAGCTGTGAAATGCTTTTTCGATCGTTATGTTATGATAATTTTTGACAAAGTTGCTCTATCTTGAATTTTTAGAAATTATCGATATATTAACGCAGTGTCCGGTCAATTAGTTTGGTGACTGTATACATTCCATCCCAAGTGTGCCACCCGTGAATTTTTGGATTTTTGATTTGGCTGAAATTTTTATATATTATAGTACCCGTCGGAAGAAGTTACCATGATTTTTTTCAAATTTTTTTATCAACATAGTCATGAGATATGAATTTTTTTCAAAATTCGCAGTTCCAATTTTCAAATGCTTATAACTTTGCGAAAAATAGTCCAAATGAAAAGTTTTTTTTTTCAAATTGTTTGTTTTTTTCTCTACTTTTCAATAA
>NW_012066461.1:0-395 GCF_000956235.1 Wasmannia auropunctata | reverse complement strand
TCAAACGTCGATTCTCGCCGTTTAGAAGCTCGGAAACTTCGTATCCTTGCGTTCGCGGGCGTTTCTACCATTCAAACGTCGAATCTCGACGTGCGAAGCGCGGAACCGCCGTATACGAGCGCCCCGCGACGTTCCCACCGCTCAAACGTCGATTCTCGCCGTTCGTAAGCCTCGGAAACGTCGTATCCTTGCGTTCNCGGCGTTTCTACCATTCAAACGTCGAATCTCGACGTGCGAAGCGCGGAACCGCATATACGACCGCCCGCGACGTTCCCACCGCTTAAAACGTCGATTCTCGCCGTTTGAAGCTCGGAAACGTCGTATCCTTGCGTTCGCGGCGTTTCTACCATTCAAACGTCGAATCTCGACGTGCGAAGCGCGGAACCGCCGGATCC
>NW_012066460.1:0-655 GCF_000956235.1 Wasmannia auropunctata | reverse complement strand
TCGGATCCGAGCGCCCGCGACGTTCCCACCGCTCAAACGTCGATTCTCGCCGTTTGAACCTCGGAAACGTACGTATCCTTGCGTTCGCGGCGTTTCCACCATTCAAACGTCGAATCTCGACGTGCGAAGCGCGGAACCGCCGGATCCGAGACGCCCGCGACGTTCCCGACCGCGTCAAACGTCGATTCTCGCCGTTTGAAGCTCGGAAACGTCGTATCCTTGCGTTCGCGGCGTTTCCAACCATTCAAACGTCGAATCTCGACGTGCGAAGCGCGGAAACCGTCCGGATCCCGAGCCGCCGCGACGTCCTACGCTCAACGTCGATTCTCGCCGTTTGAAGCTCGGAAACGTCGTATCCTTGCGTTCGCGGCGTTTCTACCATTCAAACGTCGAATCTCGACGTGCGAAGCGCGGAACCGCCGGATCCGAGCGCCCGCGACGTTCCACCGCTCAAACGTCGGATTCTCGCCGTTTGAAGCTCGGAAACGTCGTATCCTTGCGTTCGAGGCGTTTCTACCATTCAAACGTCGAATACTCGACGTGCGAAGCGCGGTAACGCCGGAATTCCGAGCCGCCCGCGACGTTCCCACCGGCTCAAACGTCGGATTCGTCGCCGTTTGAAGCTCGGAAACGTCGTATCCTTGCGTTCGCGGCG
>NW_012066459.1:0-618 GCF_000956235.1 Wasmannia auropunctata | reverse complement strand
AAATATAATTGATAAAAAAATTAATTGTTATCAATTAATTGTTATCAATTAATTGATGATTCAATCGATTATTGTTTAATTAATTAATTAATCCCTCCTTGACCTACATTCCCCCTATCCTTCCTCCTTGACCTACATTCCCCCCACCCTTGACCTTGACCTACATTTGGTCCAGAATCCCCATAGTATATCTACTCAAGTGGTTGAACGAGAAGGATATTGGACCGACTATTAAGTTGGTTTTAGTATCATTTAAACGGTCCTTTTCAGGACTACCAAATTATTTAACAGTGGAACATTTATTTGAAACGCATTTTATTATCATCAAAAATTAACAAGAAAACGAATTTTTAATTTAAATTCAATAAATGACCTATTCGTTTATCCTTTCCATTTCTACATACACGTATCTCTTTGTTATGTTATGTGTATATACTTATCTGTGCAATATATAAAATAATATGTTATAAACCATAATAAAAAGAAATTTATATAGATAGATCTAGAGCGGTGTAAGCATAACATAACGGAGATGCAATACATTCATGCATTTCGGCGTTAATAATTTGTGTATACAATTATATAAACATATAATTGTATATACATAATAAAACAATA
>NW_012066458.1:0-323 GCF_000956235.1 Wasmannia auropunctata | reverse complement strand
ATATATATATGTATAATGTGTACTAAAACAAAGAGATATTCAATAAAAGGCAATCTCTCATTTAGAAAATTCGACAACATGTTTATTATGTTTTTAAAGCAAAAAAATATTTCTAAAAATGCAATATCTTATTTTGGAGACTGCAGGTTATGTATATAATTTTTTTAAAGATTATAAATATTTCTAAAAATGCAATTTCTCTTTTGGAATATTCGAGGACATGGATATGATTTTATTAAAGGAAATAAATAATTTTAAAAATTTCTCTTTTTGAAAACTCGAGGACATATATATAATTTTTATAAAGCATAGAAATATTTCTA
>NW_012066457.1:0-378 GCF_000956235.1 Wasmannia auropunctata | reverse complement strand
AATGTACTCAATCTTGCTATCATTCACTATCATGGTGCGCGGTATACCTTTTCCAATTTTTTTACCGCTTTTCACATCTTCTGGCAACAGTGGCGCGATTATATTCTTATACTTGTGACCCTTGTTACCCATTATTTGACCCTGCGCGCTGCGTTCGCGTCTATACGCGTTTGTAGCTAATAGAATACTCTGATATTTCTGTAGGTTATCGTCAGTGTAGACTGCTTTATTTGGATAACACATGAAAATCAATTCGTAAAGTCCTTGTGTTCCAGCATAACTTTTCCCATCAATGATTATATTATCGTTTTCATCCAAGGTTATACGTTTGTTGCCGAGTTTCGTTTCCTCATTGCTAAAATAAACTCCGTAAACGTC
>NW_012066455.1:0-410 GCF_000956235.1 Wasmannia auropunctata | reverse complement strand
TATCCCCTGTGTGCCTTGTCGACTCAGTCGAGTCTTCGAAGTGAGAGATTGCATTTTTAGAAATTTTTTATTGCTTTTCATAAAATTCTATGTATGTCCTCAATCTTCGAAGTGCAAAATTGCATTTTTAGAAATATTTATATGCTTTAAAAATATATACATATGCTCGAATCTTCGGAGAGAGAGATTGTTTTTAGAAACATTTATTTGCTTTAATAAAATTATGTGCCGGTCCTCGAGTCTACAAAGTGAGAGATTGCATTTTTAGAAATATTTATTTGCTTTAAAAAAATTATACAGATGTCCTCAAGTCTTCGAAGTGACAGATTACATATTTAGAACTATTCCTTAGCTTTTAAAACATTATATACATGTCCTCGAGTGTTCGAAGTAACAGATTATATATACAA
>NW_012066454.1:0-455 GCF_000956235.1 Wasmannia auropunctata | reverse complement strand
GTAAGTGAAATCAAAATATTATTTCAAGTATATTTATTGTAATTAAATTAAAACTAAAAAAATAATAATCTTAAAAAAAATATTGTATCAAATTAAACAAATAAAATCCAAGTTGTATTATTTTCAATGTATACGTAAAAATAAAACAAGAAATGCAATAATAGCGTAATGAGGACCGCAGTAATTAAAAAGGGATTTCGATAACAAATAGCAAATTACGTGAGAAAAAAATCAAAAATAGGAAGAAATCTCCAGCAGCAGCATACTTGGCGCGCCCGTTTTTTATATATAAACTCATGGAAATATAATGCATGCAATTCATGCTAACAATATATTATTTATTAATAGCTTATTCGTTGATACATTTTATTTTAAAGTTATTAGTAAATATATGTATATTTAATCTTTTTAATTTACATAAAATATTTACTATTAATAAATAATGTATTGTTAGA
>NW_012066453.1:0-548 GCF_000956235.1 Wasmannia auropunctata | reverse complement strand
TATCCCCTGTGTGCCTTGTCGACTCAGTTTTCGGCGTCGTAGGTAAACGCGGCGAAAGCAACACGCCGCGCGAAAGCAACACGCCGCGCGGGACGTTAAAAAATTTTCGGCTCTGTCGGGTCCGGAGGTAAACCTGGCCGATCGACGCTTCCCCGCTAGCGCCCTTAATATTACGTCGATTCGCGTGCCCGCACGTCTGTTCGGCCACTCAAGTACCCCCGTGCACCGCCGTCGTCCGTTCGCCTCGATAGCGGAGAATTTTCGGCGTCGGAGGTAAAGGCGGCGAAAGCAACACGCCGCGCGAAAGCAACACGCCGCGCGGGACTTAGAAAATTTTCGGGTCGGGTCCGGAGGTAAACCTGGCCGATCGACGCTTCCCCGCTAGCGCCCTTAATATTACGTCGATTCGCGAGCCCGCACGTCTGTTCGGCCACTCAAGTGCCCCCGTGCACCCCCTCATCCGTTCGCCTTGATAGCGGAGAATTTTCGGCGTCGGAGGTAAACGCGGCGAAAACAACACGCCGCGCGAAAACAACACGCCGCGCGTA
>NW_012066452.1:0-391 GCF_000956235.1 Wasmannia auropunctata | reverse complement strand
TGGAGTTCAGACGTGTGCTCTTCCGATCTAAAAACGACAAAAAAATACCTTTTTACCCTGTAAAGTTTGCTTTTGTGACAGTTATAGTAATAATACTCATTTTCGAGTTTTTATAGGAATTTTAATTAATTCTAATACATTCAAAGATACCGCGATATAAAAGTGGGGTTTTTACATTCACACAGTGCCTCCAGAAGGCACTCGAGTGATAAATAACAATCAGGTGTTTTGTACAAGTCTAGAAAAAGTTAAAATGTCGAGAAAGTGTAAATATGATGCTGATGCATTTTGTTATATATGCGTGGTCAATTTATGAAAGTGCGAGATGTAAAATTTGTATTGGAGACATGTAACGTTCTCTGTAAAACTATGAACAGCTAGTTAAGGATAT
>NW_012066451.1:0-946 GCF_000956235.1 Wasmannia auropunctata | reverse complement strand
TACGACGTTTCCTCGCTTCAAACGGCGAGAATCGACGTTTGAGCGGTGGGACGTCGCGGGCGCTCACGATCCGGCGGTTCCGCGCTTCGCACGTCGAGATTTCGACGTTTGAATGGTAGAACGCCGCGAACGCTAAGGATACGTACGTTTCCTCGCTTACAAACGGCGAGAATCGTACGTTTGAGCGGGTGGGAACGTCGGCGGGCGCTCGGATCCGGCGGTTCCGCGCTTCGCACGTCGAGATTCGACGTTTGAATGGTAGAAACGCCGCGAACGCAAGGATACGACGTTTCCTCGCTTCAAACGACGAGAATCGACGTTTGAGCGGTCGGAACGTCGCGGGCGCTCGGATCCGGCGGTTCCGCGCTTCGCACGTCGAGATTCGAGTTTCGAATCGGTGGAACGCGCGAACGTCAAGGATTACGACGTTTCCGAGCTTCAAACGGCGAGAATCGACGTTTGAGCGGTGGGAACGTCGCGGGCTCTCGGATCCGGCGGTTCCGCGCTTCGCACGTCGAGATTCGACGTTTGAATGGTGGAAACGCCGCGAACGCAAGGATTACGACGTTTACTCCACTTCAACGGCTAGAATCGACGTTGAGCGGTGGGAACGTCGCGGGCGCTCGGATCCGGCGGTTCCGCGCTTCGCACGTCGAGATTCGACGTTTGAATGGTAGAAACCGCCGCGAACGTCAAGGATACGACGTTTCCGAGCTTCAAACGGCGAGATCGACGTTTGAGCGGTGGAACGTCGCGGGCGCTCGGAATCCGGCGTTCCGCGCTTCGCAACGTCGAGATTTCGACGTTTGAATGGTAGAAACCGCCGCGAAACGCAAAGGATTACGACGTTTTCCTCGCTTCAAAACGGCGAGAATCGACGTTTGAGCGGTGGGAACGTCGCGGGCGCTCGGATCCGGCGGTTCCGCGCTTCGCACGTCGAGATTCG
>NW_012066450.1:0-308 GCF_000956235.1 Wasmannia auropunctata | reverse complement strand
ATCGATTTTGCTACAACATTACTCTTGACACCTTTACCTTTTTGTATCTTTTTTACCATTAACACGCAAGGCATACATCTTTGCTCTAAGCCCGACGAATTCGGTCATGATTGCGTCATTGTTTTCGTCTTTCATCAGGCCCGGAATCTTTTTATTAGCGAGCGGAATACCGTACACATTATCAGCCGCGTAATCGCTAGTATCAAATTTCCTAATGTCACGCTTCATGATTTCATAAACATCGTCGCATTCAATGTGGTAAATAAGACTATCAGTATCGGTGTACATTACTTTACACTTTTCTTGAA
>NW_012066449.1:0-1420 GCF_000956235.1 Wasmannia auropunctata | reverse complement strand
AACTTTGGTTTTTTTCCCCCCCCCCCCTCCTGCTCCTCCTCCAGCTGTGATAACAATTGTCACCTCAACTTGAAGCTTCTCTATAATTATTTGGACACACAGTTCAGTCTCAAAATCGAGGCGATTTTTTGGGTCACTCTTTATTACACAGAGCGTGTACAGGCAATGATAATTCGCTCATAGTTTTTGCGCGAAATTAGGCGTCGGATATTTCCAAGATATCTAAACATTTTGCAATCCCGGGACTCCGCTTGCGCTGTACGATGATCAAACAAACGGTGAAACGTTGCGTAACTTAATTGCTCATAAGCGGCACGATGCGAAACATCTGGTACGCATGTGAGCCGTACATTATGCGGCAATGTGACATGCATTTGCAAAATGAAAGATGCGGAGGAAATCTAATCTGGGTTCGTTCCAACTACATTTTCTATAGAGTCTCTTTTCCTCTCTATTTTTCTCCAACGCGTCAATATGTGTCAGTTTAATAATTTTGTAAAACGGTCGCATCTCTCTTTTTATGGTGTCATGCTATTAAAAATTTTACGATTGCATGTTTCTTTTTCTCCCTGTAAATGTGAGCATTGAGATTTTCTGTTTAATGTTCAAAAATAATATTCGCGAGTTTTCTAAACATTTTCTTACTTATAGAAGTCCAAAACTATTGATGTGGCTGCATTGTATTGTTCTTCATAAATTTCTGCATTAATTCTTTTTTATTTGAATCCATATTGCTCTTTAGTAAATCAATTAATATTATTAACTCAATTGCTTTGTCTTTTCGTGAGAAGATGCGAAGGTGAACAATAGCGCAGAAAGTACGTACGTAAATGTTGCGTTAGACTTGTGCATGAATAAAGCACTAGAGTGTGCGCTGCAAATTTAATACTCAGGAGAAACATCAACATATTATCAGGACGTTAGGTAAGATACTTGATGCTCGGGTTTCGAGTGGCTCCGTCTAGAACAATAGCGCAGCATCCGCGAAGCAAATCGTCTAGCGCATCACGTGTCACGTATAAAGAATTATCTTCGTAAACGTAGATAACGTCGCCTCCGACGTTCGCTAATCACGGAAGATTAACGTGCATTATGAAGGCAATTTTACAGTATAACTCACCAGTAATCGTGTTTGTAGGAACGATAAATGCGCGAAAAAGATGTATGAGAGAGAGAGAAATACTCTCTTCTTCTTCAGAATTACAGTTTATTATATATATATATATGGTATATAAAATTGTAGATATAGAATTTTGTCCCGTTTAATACGATTTATTTTGCAATTTTATATACAGGGTGATTTTTTTAACCTGAAACTTTCAAATATCTCGAAAAATAAGCACACTAGGAAAAAATGTTTTAGACAAAAGTTTTCGGACTTCGAGGGGGACATAAGATGATAACATTGGTTTGACCCTGA
>NW_012066448.1:0-307 GCF_000956235.1 Wasmannia auropunctata | reverse complement strand
TATCCCCTGTGTGCCTTGTCGACTCAGTACGCCGCGCGGGACTTAGAAAATTTTCGGGTCGGGTCCGGAGGTAAACCTGGCCGATCGACGCTTCCCCGCTAGCGCCCTTAATATTACGTCGATTCGCGTGCCCGCACGTCTGTTCGGCCACTCAAGTGCCCCCGTCGCCCCCCCTCGTCCGTTCGCCTCGATAGCGGAGAATTTTCGGCGTCGGAGGTAAACGCGGCGAAAACAACACGCCGCGCGAAAGCAACACGCCGCGCGGGACTTAGAAAATTTTCGGGTCGAGTCCGGAGGTAAACCTGGA
>NW_012066447.1:0-777 GCF_000956235.1 Wasmannia auropunctata | reverse complement strand
TATACGAAGTTATACGATGGCGGTTCCGCGCTTCGCACGTCGAGATTCGACGTTCGAACGGTGGAAACGCCGCGAACGCAAGGATACGACGTTTCCGAGCTTCAAACGGCGAGAATCGACGTTTGAGCGGTGGGAACGTCGCGGGCGCTCGGATCCGGCGGTTCCGCGCTTCGCACGTTGAGATTCGACGTTCGAATGGTGGAAACGCCGCGAACGCAAGGATACGACGTTCCGAGCTTCAAACGGCGAGAATCGACGTTTGAGCGGTTGGAACGTCGCGGGTCGCTCGGATACCGGGCGGTTCCGCGCTTCGTCACGTCGAGATTCGACGTTCGAATGGTGGAAACGCCGCGAACGCAAGGATACGACGTTTCCGAGCTTCAAACGGCGAGAATCGACGTTTGAGCGGTGGGAACGTCGCGGGCCGCTCGGATCCGGCGGTTCCGCGCTTCGCACGTCGAGATTCGACGTTCGAATGGTGGAAACGCCGCGAACGCAAGGATACGACGTTTCCGAGCTTCAAACGGCGAGAATCGACGTTTGAGCGGTGGGAACGTCGCGGGCGCTCGGATCCGGCGGTTCCGCGCTTCGCACGTCGAGATTCGACGTTCGAATGGTGGAAACGACCGCGAACGACAAGGATACGACGTTCCGTACGCTCTAACGGACGAGAAATCGACGTTTGAGCGGTGGGAACGTCGCGGGCGCTCGGATCCGGCGGTTCCGCGCTTCGCACGTCGAGATTCGACGTTTGAATGGTGGAAACGCCGCGAACGA
>NW_012066446.1:0-465 GCF_000956235.1 Wasmannia auropunctata | reverse complement strand
ACCATTCAAACGTCGAATCTCGACGTGCGAAGCGCGGAACCGCCGGATCCGAGCGCCCGCGACGTTCCCACCGCTCAAACGTCGATTCTCGCCGTTTGAAGCTCGGAAACGTCGTATCCTTGCGTTCGCGGCGTTTCCACCATTCAAACGTCGAATCTCGACGTGCGAAGCGCGGAACCGCCGGATCGCAGCGCCCGCGACGTTCCCACCGCTCAAACGTCGATTCTCCACGTTTGAAGCTCGGAAACGTCGTATCCTTGCGTTCGCGGCGTTTCTATCATTCAAACGTCGAATCTCGACGTGCGAAGCGCGGAACCGCCGGATCCGAGCGCCCGCGACGTTCCCACCGCTCAAACGTCGATTCTCGCCGTTTGAAGCTCGGAAACGTCGTATCCTTGGCGTTCGCGGCGTTTCTACCATTCAAACGTCGAATCTCGACGTGCGAAGCGCGGAACCGCCGGATCC
>NW_012066445.1:0-824 GCF_000956235.1 Wasmannia auropunctata | reverse complement strand
TTACCTCCGGCGCCAAAAATTCTCCGCTATCGAGGCGTACGGACGACGGGGGTGCACGTGGGCACGTCGGGTGGCCAAATAGACGTGCGGTCAAGCGAATCGACGTAATATTAAGGACCGCTATCGGGGAAGACGTTCGATCGGCCAGGTTTACCTCCGGACCCCACAGTAGCCAAAAAGTTTTCTAAGTTCACGCGCGGCGTGTTGCTTTCGCGCGGGCGTGTTTCTTTCGCCGCGTTTACCTCCGGCGCCAAAAAATTCTCCGCTATCGAGGCGAACGGACGACGGGGGTGCACGGGGGCACTCGGGTGGCCGAAATAGACGTGCGGGCACGCGAATCGAGGTAATATTAAGGACGCTATCGGGGGAAGCTTGATCGGCCAGGTTTACCTCCGGACCCGACAGAGCCGAAAAATTTTCTAAGTCACGCGCGGACGGTGTTGCCTTTCGGGCGCGGGCGTGTTTCTTTCGCCGCGTTTACTTCCGGCGCCAAAAAATTCTCCGCTATCAAGGCGAACGGACGACGGGGGTGCACGGGGGCACTCGGGTGGCCAAATAGACGTGCGGGGCACGCGAATCGACCGTAATATTTAAAGGACGCTAGCGGGGAAAGCGTCGATCGGCCAGGTTTACCTCCGGACCCGACAGCGCCAAAATTTTTAAGTCCCGCGCGGCGTGTGCTTTCGCCGCGTTTACCTCCGGCGCCGAAAATTACTCCGCTATCGAGGCGAACGGACGACGGGGTGGCACGGGGGCGACTCGCGTGGCCGAATAGACGTGCGGGCACGCGAATCGACGTAATATTAAAGGCGCTAGCGGGGAAA
>NW_012066444.1:0-528 GCF_000956235.1 Wasmannia auropunctata | reverse complement strand
TATCCCCTGTGTGCCTTGTCGACTCAGTTTTATAACAATAATTGCAAACTTAGTATATTTAAATTAATTTCTATTACTTTTATCAACTATTCTATGATACGGATGATACTTATATCAACGAGTCAAGCATATGACACGTGCTGCTCCAGCAATAAAAAAAATATATATAACATATATGTATTTATATTATAATATTATAATATGCATAAAAAACGGGCGCGCCAAGTATGCTGCTGCTGGAGATTTCTTCCTATCTTTGATTTTTCTGTCACGTAATTTGCTACTTGTTATCGAAATCCCTTTTTAATTTCTGCGGTCCTCATTACGCTATCTATTGCATTTCTTGTTTTATTTTTACGTATACATTGAAAATAATACAACATGGATTTTATTTGTTTAATTTGATATAATATTTTTTTTCGAGAAATATTTTTTTAGTTTTTAATTCAATTACAATAAATATACTTGAAATAATATTTTGATTTCACTTCTTTTTGGTAATACTATATTTTAATTTATTAAATTAAA
>NW_012066443.1:0-318 GCF_000956235.1 Wasmannia auropunctata | reverse complement strand
TATCCCCTGTGTGCCTTGTCGACTCAGTCATCGGATGTACCGTGCCTGAGCGCGCGAATTTCAGCCGCTAATATTGGTTAACTTAAATCGTTTATAATTTGAAAAGTATTATAGCCTCGACATTTTTGTATTAGGATTTTCGTCTCAAAATTATCTCAGGAACACATTCTTAAAAGGAAATCCGGTAGAGGTGGGACACCCTGTATATATATATATATACACTTCCCAACAAAATTAAAGCATCACTTACTCTACCCTCCAAAAATAGGCAAAATTCAAGAGAATGTAACTTCGTCAAAAATGATCGTATCGAGATGA
>NW_012066442.1:0-338 GCF_000956235.1 Wasmannia auropunctata | reverse complement strand
AGTTCTTATTGCATATACTTTTAAGTACTTAATATAATATTTGTTTCGTAGGATGAAGACCGAGAGGCAGGAGAAGCGGACAATGCTAAAGGGCAAGAAGATTTTTAATTTTTTGTTCAACATGTGGCAACAACTATAACAAACACTATTTTTGGAAAAAGAGGAAGAGGAAGAGGAAGAAGAAATTAATTTATTTTTATTTCTTAAAAAAATAGTTTTACTATGTTCCGTTATTTATTTTAAAATGTTAAAATGTTAAAAAATGTTAAATGTTTACAAATAAAGTAATAAATTAATAATATATACACTGTTAAGATCGGAAGAGCACACGTCTGAAC
>NW_012066441.1:0-760 GCF_000956235.1 Wasmannia auropunctata | reverse complement strand
TCGAAAGCAACACGCCGCGCGGGACTTAGAAAATTTTCGGCTCGGTCGGGTCCGGAGGTAAACCTGGCCGATCGACGCTTCCCCGCCTAGCCCCCTTAACTATTACGTCGATTCGCGCGCCGCACGTTTATTCGGCCACCCTACCACCCCCGTCGCACCCCCGTCGTCCGTTCGCCCCGATAGCGAAGAATTTTCGGCGGCCGGAGGTATCGCGGCGAAAGCAACACGCCGCGCGAAAGCAACACGCCGCGCGGGACTTAGAAAATTTTCGGCTCGGTCGGGTCCGGAGGTAAATCTGGCCGATCGACGATTCCCCGCTAGCCCCCTTAATATTACGCCGATTCGCGTGCCCGCACGTTTATTCGGCCACCCTACCACCCCCGTGCACCCCCGTCGTCCCGTTCGCCCCCGATAGCGAACGTAATTTCGGCGCCGAGGTAATCGCGGCGAAAGCAACACGCCGCGCGAAAGCAACACGCCGCGCGGGACTTAGAAAATTTTCGGCTCGGTCGGGTCCGGAGGTAAACCTGGCCGTTACGTACGCTTACCCGCTAGCGCCCTTAATGTTACGTCGTATTCGCGCCGCCCGCACGTTATTCGGCCACCCTACCACCCCGTGCAACCCCCGTCGTCCGTTCGCCCCGATAGCGAAGAATTTTCGGACGCCGGAGGTAATCGGCGGCGGAAAGCAACACGCCGCGCGAAAGCAACACGCCGCGCGGGACTTAGAAAATTTTCGGCTCGGTCGGGTCCGGAGGTA
>NW_012066440.1:0-353 GCF_000956235.1 Wasmannia auropunctata | reverse complement strand
TATCCCCTGTGTGCCTTGTCGACTCAGTTACACTTCTCAACAAATTAAAGCATCACTTACTCTACCCTCCAAAAATAGGCAAAATTCAAGAGAATGTAACTTCGTCAAAAATGATCGTATCGAGATGTTCAAAAAAGCATTTTACAGCTTGAAATCTCTACTTTCCAAATCGGTACTTGAGAAAACGATCCTACTGATGTTTCATGGAATTACACGGATAGAAAGGGAGACCCGACGAATCTCAAAATTTTTTACAAACTTTGACAAGTTCCACGGCGCGAATAAAAATTCGCATGCAAATGCAGTTTACAGCTTTCGAAAGAGTGAATCTTTACCTTTAATTTGCTTTTTTA
>NW_012066439.1:0-674 GCF_000956235.1 Wasmannia auropunctata | reverse complement strand
TATCCCCTGTGTGCCTTGTCGACTCAGTAAATTCTCCGCTATCGAAGCGAACGGACGACGGGGGTGCACGGGGGCACTCGGGTGGCCGAATAGACGTGCGGTCACGCGATTCGACGTAATATTAAGGGCGCCAGCGGGAAAGCGAAGCGTCGATCGGCCAGGTTTACCTCCGGACCCGACCCGAAAATTTTCTAAGTCCCGCGCGGCGTGTTGCTTTCGCCGCGTTTACCTCCGGCGCCGAAAATTTCTCCGCTATCGTGGCGAACGGACGACGGGGGTGCACGGGGGCACTCGGGTGGCCGAATAGACGTGCGGGCACGGAAATCGACGTAATATTAAGGGCGCCTGCGGGGAAGCGAAGCGTCGATCGGCCAGGTTTACCTCCGGACCCGACCCGAAAATTTTCTATGTCCCGCGCGGCGTGTTGCTTTCGCGCGGCGTGTTGCTTTCGCCGCGTTTACCTCCGGCGCCGAAAATTTTCCGCTATCGAGGCGAACGGTCGACGGGGGTGCACGGGGGCACTCGGGTGGCCGAATAGACGAGCGGGCACGCGAATCGACGTATATTAGGGTGACCGAGCGGGGATGGGCGAAGGCGTCGATCGGCCAGGTTTACCTCCGGACACGACCCGAAAAATTTTCTAAGTCTCGCGCGGCGTGTTGCTTTCGCGCGGC
>NW_012066438.1:0-385 GCF_000956235.1 Wasmannia auropunctata | reverse complement strand
TATCCCCTGTGTGCCTTGTCGACTCAGTTACTGATGACTAGTCATTGCGATAGTAATCCTGCTCAGTACGAGAGGAACCGCAGGTTCGGACATTTGGTTCACGCACTCGGTCGAGCGGCCGGTGGTGCGAAGCTACCATCCGTGGGATTATGCCTGAACGCCTCTAAGGCCGTATCCTCTCTAGTCAAAGGTGGCAATGATATCTCTAGGAGTCTCGTGAGTCGAAAGGCTCAAAACAATGTGACACTTACCTACTAGGCGGCCGGTCCACGGGCCGGTCGTCGCACGAGCCCGGTTTGCCGTACGGCGCCATCGCCCGTCGTCGGGATCTCACCGCTACGACGGCACGGCGTCAAACGGTCGAACATGAGTTTCGCGAGTTCGA
>NW_012066437.1:0-427 GCF_000956235.1 Wasmannia auropunctata | reverse complement strand
AGTTCCGGTAACGAAAGAGAAGTACATCGCGTTTACGAAAACGGTCAATGGCACGAAAATGAAAAAAAAAAAGATTATAGTACCAGCGTAACATTACGCTTTACTGACTCATTCAAATTTCTCAGTTCGAGTCTCGAGAAATTGGCATCTTATCTCGAGAAAGATAAACTATGGATAATGCAACGCGAATTTTGTACTCTACCAGCGGAACATTTCGAGCTCCTCACTAGAAAAGGCGTATTTCCGTACGAGTACGTCGACCGCTTCGAAAAGTTGGAGGATACGCGTTTACCACCGCGCGAATCGTTTCATAGTTCGCTGACGGGGGACACCGTGTCCGAGAGCGATTACGAGCACGCCGTTGACGTGTGGCAGCGGTTCTCCATCGGAACGCTCGGCGAGTACAGCGATCTGTACCTGAAAACGG
>NW_012066436.1:0-552 GCF_000956235.1 Wasmannia auropunctata | reverse complement strand
AGAAAGTCGGAATTGTCGCGAGAATCACAGTGTTGAAACATCGTGAGTGATCCGGTAACCGCGTGGAAGTAATCCGTGGAGCTCGACCCTTACCCCGGGCCCAAAGAAACCCCGCGAGGGAATCAAGGACACCAAGAGAGCCGGAATTCCCGCGAGTCACAGTGTTCAAACACCGTGAATAATCGGAGAAGAGCCAGACCCTGACCCCAGGCCCAAAGAAACCCCGCGAGGGAATCAAGGACACCAAGAGAGTCGGAATTCTCACGAGAATCAAAGTGTTGAAACATCGTGAGTGATCCGGTAACCGCGCGGAGGTAATCCGGAGAGCTCGACCCTGACCCCGGGCCCAAAGAAACCCCGCGAGGGAATCAAGGACACCAAGAGAGTCGGAATTCTCGCGAGTCACAGTGTTCAGACTACCGTGAATAATCGGAGAAGAGCCAGACCCTGACCCCAGGCCCAGAGAAACCCTATATTTAATTAACAAGAACGACCGCAAGCTCTGAAACGTGATAGTTTAAATAGGCGCGAGATATTTAACACTCTTATTAT
>NW_012066435.1:0-326 GCF_000956235.1 Wasmannia auropunctata | reverse complement strand
TCGATTATTTTTATAATTTTATTGATTAAATTTGTATACATTAAAAGTATAATAAATTTGACTAATCCTTTTGATGAAAATGTATCACTAGGAATAGTTTTCACGTCTAAATATTATCTTTATAAAATTACCATTTTTAATGAAGTTATAGCAAAAGATAAACTCTTAATACCTGTGTCCGGACAATTAATTTCGTGACTGTAACTCGATGACAAAATTTCAAGATAGAGCAACTTTGTCAAAAATTATCGTAACATAACGATCGAAAAAGCATTTCACAGCTTAAAGTCTCTACTTTTGAAATCCATAATTCATTAAATGACTTA
>NW_012066434.1:0-419 GCF_000956235.1 Wasmannia auropunctata | reverse complement strand
TATCCCCTGTGTGCCTTGTCGACTCAGTTCCGACGCCGAAAATTCTCCGCTATCGAGGCGAACGGACGAAGGGGGTGCACGGGGGCACTTGAGTGGCCGAACAGACGTGCGGGCACGCGAATCGACGTAATATTTGAGGGCGCCAGCGGGGAAGCGAAGCGTCTATCGGCCAGGTTTACCTCCGGACCGACCCGAAAATTTTCTAAGTCCCGCGCGGCGTGTTGCTTTCGCGCCGGAGTGTTGCTTTCGCCGCGTGTAACCTCCGGCGCCGAAAATTCTCCGCTATCGTGGCGAACGGACGGACGGGGGTGCACGGGGGCACTCGGGTGGCCGAATAGACGTTCGGGCACGGAAATCGACGTAATATTAAGGGCGCCAGCGGGGAAGCGAAGCGTCGATCGGCCAGGTTTACCTCCGGA
>NW_012066433.1:0-565 GCF_000956235.1 Wasmannia auropunctata | reverse complement strand
TGTTGCTTTCGCCGCGTTTACCTCCGGCGCCGAAAATTCTCCGCTATCGAGGCGAACGGACGACGGGGGTGCGACAAGGGCACTCGGGTGGCCGAATAGACGTGCGGGCACGCGAATCGACGTAATATTAAGGGCGCCAGAGGGGAAGCGAAGCGTCGATCGGCCAGGTTTATCTCCGGACCCGACCAGAAAATTTTCTAAGTCCCGCGCGGCGTGTTTCTTTCGCGCGGCGTGTTGCTTTCGCCGGCGTTTTACCTCCGGCGCCGAAAATTCTCCGCTATCGAGGCGAACGGACGACGGGGTTGCACGGGGCACTCGGGTGGTCGAATAGACGTGCGGGCACGCGAATCGACGTAATATTAAAGGCGCTAGCAGGGAAGCGTCGATCGGCCAGGTTTACCTCCGGACCCGACCCGAAAATTTTTCAAGTCCCGCGCGGCGTGTTGCTTTTGCGCGGAGTGTTGCTTTGCCGCGTTTACCTCCGGCGCCGAAAATTCTCCGCTATCGAGGCGAACGGACGACGGGGGTGCACGGGGGACTGAGTCGACAAGGCACACAGGGGATA
>NW_012066432.1:0-631 GCF_000956235.1 Wasmannia auropunctata | reverse complement strand
AAATTAATATCTCGTTAACGATTGCGAATTTTGCAAAATGGTAGAGGACTTTTCGATCCTGTTTAATCTGCTCTACCAGCCCACAAGATATTATCCGGTTATTACCGGACACCCTGTATATATATATATACAGAGTGTCTCATACTCAATGGTACACCGCTTGTGGGGAGGTAGTGTGGACAAAACTGAACAAAAAAGTCCTCTACCATTTTCCGATCTTCGCAATAGTTTTCGAGATATTAATATATAAAGCTCGTCGAATCTGAACGCGCGGCGAGATACGCCCGCCCGCAGCGGACTACAGTCACCATCACCGCGCACCAAGTGGATGGCGCGTGGTGGGGGTAATTTATTTAACACCACTAAGACGCCTAAGCGCGCGGCGCGCAGTGGGGGTAACTGCACGCTTATCAATGCCGCGGCTCACCGACAAAAAAAATTGGTTTTTGAACAAACAAAAATATTAAAAATTTTAAAAATATTTAAAAAAAGGCCAAAAAGCAATTAAAATTGTTTCACGTTCTTTTTACGAATAAAATCTTTTAATGGACAAAAAAAATGTGTTTCTTTAAGAAGAAAAATATTTAAAAAAAAAGCCAAAAAAGCAATTAAAATTGTTTCTCGTTTTTTT
>NW_012066431.1:0-332 GCF_000956235.1 Wasmannia auropunctata | reverse complement strand
AGGTGCATTTGCTAGCCACTTGCCCATTTGTTTATAAATGTACTTTTCTGTATTATCTTCGCAAGCTAATACTGCTTCTGTAAAATACAATATTGATATTACATATAAA
Source organism: Wasmannia auropunctata (assembly GCF_000956235.1). Lineage (NCBI taxonomy): Eukaryota > Metazoa > Arthropoda > Insecta > Hymenoptera > Formicidae > Wasmannia > Wasmannia auropunctata. The sequence continues at coordinate 223 of NW_012066431.1, read as the reverse complement.
AATGTTCCCCATATATTTCTAAAAGAATCATAAAAATATTTTAAATACATTATAAATGGATACTTACCAATTATGCACGAAGCTATTTTAAAATCTAGCAATGCCTTTTTCTTTTGTTTACCCCGCATACTGAAACCTGATGCCAACTCATCCGTAAAAACTTTGGCCATAATGTTGTTTGTCAAATCTTCCACGTCCCCCCCCCCCCGTTTCATAAGTGTGT
>NW_012066429.1:0-1230 GCF_000956235.1 Wasmannia auropunctata | reverse complement strand
TATCCCCTGTGTGCCTTGTCGACTCAGTTGTATGCTATACGAAGTTATTACGTGTTTACCTCCGGCGCCGAAAATTCTCCGCTATCGTGGCGAACGGACGACGGGGGTGCACGGGGGCACTCGGGTGGCCGAATAGACGTGCGGGCACGGAAATCGACGTAATGTTAAGTGCGCTAGCGGGGAAGCGAAGCGTCGATCGGCCAGGTTTACCTCCAGACTCGACCCGAAAATTTTCTAAGTCCCGCGCGGCGTGTTGCTTTCGCCGCGTTTACCTCCGACGCCGAAAATTCTCCGCTATCGAGGCGAACGGTCGACGGGGTCGCACGGGGCACTCGCGTGGCCGAATAGACGTGCGGGCACGCGAATCGACGTAATATTAAGGGCGCTAGCGGGGAAGCGTCGATCGGCCAGGTTTACCTCCGGACCCGACCCGAAAATTTTCTAAGTCCCGCGCGGCGTGTTGCATTCGCGCGGCGTGTTGCTTTCGCCGCGTTTACCTCCAACGCCGAAAATTCTCCGCTATCGAGGCGAACGGTCGACGGGGGTGCACGGGGGCACTTGAATGGCCGAACAGACGTGCGGGCACGCGAATCGACGTAATATTGAGGGCGCTAGCGGGGAAGCGTCGATCGGCCAGGTTTACCTCCGGACCCGACAGAGTCGAAAATTTTTTAAGTCCCGCGCGGCGTGTTGCTTTCGCCGCGTTTACCTCCGGCGACGAAAATTATCCGCTATCGTGGCGAACGGACGACGGGGGTGCACGGGGGCACTCGCGTGGCCGAAAAGACGTGCGGGCACGCGAATCGACGTAATATTAAGAGCGCTAGCGGGGAAGCGTCGATCGGCCAGGTTTACCTCCGGACCCGACCCGAAAATTTTCTAAGTCCCGCGCGGCGTGTTGCTTTCGCGCGGCGTGTTGCTTTCGCCGCGTTTACCTCCGACGCCGAAAATTCTCCGCTATCGAGGCGAACGGACTGAGTCGACAAGGCACACAGGGGATACTCGGGTGGCCGAATAGACGTGCGGGCACGCGAATCGACGTAATATTAAGGGCGCCAGCGGGGAAAGCGTCGATCGGCCAGGTTTACCTCCGGACCCGACGACCCGAAAATTTTCTAAGTCCCGCGCGGCGTGTTGCTTTCGCGCGGCGTTTGCTTTCGCCGCGTTTACCTCCGGCGCCAAAAATTTTCCGCTATCGAAACGAACGTCGACGAGTCGACAAGGCACACA
>NW_012066428.1:0-409 GCF_000956235.1 Wasmannia auropunctata | reverse complement strand
TGGGTCTCCGGGCGGCGGCGGCGCGACACCTTCGTCGCGCGCGCGCCCGCGCCAGATCTCGTTGACGCCTCGGTCAACAACCCTCATTCTTCTCCTCTCCCACTCGTTTGTGTCATTTCGGACGACGCCCAGGGAAGACTGGCTCCCTCTCTCCTCCTCGGAGGCCAGCACGGCCCCGAAAGATGGGAGGGAGCGCGTCTCGCTCAGCTCGGCGAACGTCCAACGATCGCTCGTACGCTCCTCTCTCTATATCGTCGCGCGCACCACCAAAGTGTTAAGGCGGGTGCGCGACGACGAGAGTGGGCGCAAGCAGTCTGTTGGTACTAAAACGACCCTCAGCCAGGCGTGTCCGGGAATTGTATCCGTGGACCGCAATGTGCGTTCGAAATGTCGATGTTCATGTGTCCTA
>NW_012066427.1:0-384 GCF_000956235.1 Wasmannia auropunctata | reverse complement strand
TATCCCCTGTGTGCCTTGTCGACTCAGTGTATGCTATACGAAGTTATTACGTTATACTTTTCGAAAATGGTGACGTGTTGGAAAGTGTTCCAATGGCTTCAGCACGTAATCTCCATTTATATGAAAAGAGTATTTAGAACGATACTTGGAAAGATACTCTTCGCACAACTGTGATTCTTATACATTTGGTAACATGTTTTATTAATCATTGATTATATATATCGCTCATTTATGAAATAGCATCGCGATGCAATATTGTACGAAATTAGAAAGGAGATCATCTAAATCTGTCTTAATCTGAAAATAATGTGCTTGAAGCTCCTACTTTTAATTCTAATGATAGCAAAGTGTTTCACTATATTTATAATTTTATGAGACATTCTA
>NW_012066426.1:0-719 GCF_000956235.1 Wasmannia auropunctata | reverse complement strand
TTTAGCCAGCCCCGACACCCGCCAACACCCGCTGACGCGCCCTGACGGGCTTGTCTGCTCCCGGCATCCGCTTACAGACAAGCTGTGACCGTCTCCGGGAGCTGCATGTGTCAGAGGTTTTCACCGTCATCACCGAAACGCGCGAGACGAAAGGGCCTCGTGATACGCCTATTTTTATAGGTTAATGTCATGATAATAATGGTTTCTTAGACGTCAGGTGGCACTTTTCGGGGAAATGTGCGCGGAACCCCTATTTGTTATTTTTCTAAATACATTCAAATATGTATCCGCTCATGAGACAATAACCCTGATAAATGCTTCAATAATATTGAAAAAGGAAGAGTATGAGTATTCAACATTTCCGTGTCGCCCTTATTCCCTTTTTGCGGCATTTTGCCTTCCTGTTTTGCTCACCCAGAAACGCTGGTGAAAGTAAAAGATGCTGAAGATCAGTTGGGTGCACGAGTGGGTTACATCGAACTGGATCTCAACAGCGGTAAGATCCTTGAGAGTTTTCGCCCCGAAGAACGTTTTCCAATGATGAGCACTTTTAAAGTTCTGCTATGTGGCGCGGTATTATCCCGTATTGACGCCGGGCAAGAGCAACTCGGTCGCCGCATACACTATTCTCAGAATGACTTGGTTGAGTACTCACCAGTCACAGAAAAGCATCTTACGGATGGCATGACAGTAAGAGAATTATGCAGTGCTGCCATAAA
>NW_012066425.1:0-363 GCF_000956235.1 Wasmannia auropunctata | reverse complement strand
TATCCCCTGTGTGCCTTGTCGACTCAGTCATTATACGAAGTTATACGATTCTAAGTAAATCCGGAGTACATAATGTCATGCAATTAAATTGACAAGCAATTTAATAATTTGATGCTGATAATTATTATTTGTTAACTTCATAATAACAACCGTCCACGAACTAAGTAAAGCTAGACATAGCTATAAATAGCACCAATAATACTCAATACATACAACTGCAATACAACTGCCTTTTTTTAAAGAGGATTTCAATTACACCTACCCGGGCAGTACGAAATTTATCAGAGTATATTAAAAACTGTCAAGTTCAATAAAAATTCAAAAGTAACGAGAAAATCAATTTTTATTAAGTTTAAAACATAA
>NW_012066424.1:0-309 GCF_000956235.1 Wasmannia auropunctata | reverse complement strand
TGTCTTGATATCGAAATGTACACAAAAAATTTCAATATACAAAGTAATATAACTACAGAGATTGAGTATACTTGAAAATTTTGCAACTATGTATTTTTAATTTGAAATTTTATATAAAATTTAATTGGGCTAAAACAAATTAGCCCGAAAGACCCTCCACCACCCCTGCCGATTATGATCAGCGGTCCTCTTTTGTTCCAAGTAACAAACTAATATCAATATAATGATCCAAATGATGTTAGTTTGTTATTTGAGTGGTATGTATTTTTTAAGGTTACATACATTTATATTTTATTTCTTATAATATAT
>NW_012066423.1:0-837 GCF_000956235.1 Wasmannia auropunctata | reverse complement strand
GTGCCTTGTCGACTCAGTCGTTCCCACCGCTCAAACGTCGATTCTCGCCGTTTGAAGCTCGGAAACGTCGTATCCTTGCGTTCGCGGCGTTTCTACCATTCAAACGTCGAATCTCGACGTGCGAAGCGCCGAACCGCCGGATCCGAGCGCCCGCGACGTTCCCACCGCGCAAACGTCGATTCTCGCCGTTTGAAGCTCGGAAACGTCGTATCCTTGCGTTCGCGGCGTTTCTACCATTCAAACGTCGAATCTCGACGTGCGAAGCGCGGAACCGCCGGATCCGAGCGCCCGCGACGTTCCCACCGCTCAAACGTCGATTCTCGCCGTTTGAAGCTCGGAAACGTCGTATCCTTGCGTTCGCGGCGTTTCTACCATTCAAACGTCGAATCTCGACGTGCGAAGCGCGGAACCGCCGGATCCGAGCGCCCGCGACGTTCCCACCGCTCAAACGTCGATTCTCGCCGTTTGAAGCTCGGAAACGTCGTATCCTTGCGTTCGCGGCGTTTCCACCATTCAAACGTCGAATCTCGACGTGCGAAGAGCGGAACCGCCGAATCCGAGCGCCCGCGACGTTCCGACCGCTCAAACGTCGATTCTCGCCGTTTGAGCTCGGAAACGTCGTATCCTTGCGTTCGCGGCGTTTCCACCATTCAAACGTCGAATCTCGACGTGCGAAGCGCGGAACCGCCGGATCCGAGCGCCCGCGACGTTCCGACCGCTCCAAACGTCGATTCTCGCCGTTTGAAGCTCGGAAACGTCGTATCCTTGCGTTCGCGGCGTTTCCACCATTCAAACGTCGAATCTCGACGTGCGAAGCGCGGAACCGCCGGATCCGAA
>NW_012066422.1:0-363 GCF_000956235.1 Wasmannia auropunctata | reverse complement strand
TATCCCCTGTGTGCCTTGTCGACTCAGTTTTTCAACTTTCCCTCACGGTACTTGTTCGCTATCGGTCTCGTGGTCGTATTTAGCCTTAGATGGAGTTTACCACCCACTTAGAGCTGCACTCTCAAGCAACCCGACTCTAAGGAGAGATCCTCCCGAGACGCGCACCGGTCGCTACGGGCCTGGCACCCTCTGCGGGTAAGTGGCCCCATTCAAGATGGACTTGGACGCGACGCGGCACCTCGGGATAAACGGACCCTCCCAAACACCACATTTCCCTGCGGCGGAACCGCGGGATTCGGCGCTGGGCTCTTTCCTGTTCGCTCGCCGCTACTAAGGAAATCCTAATTAGTTTCTTTTCCTCCG
>NW_012066421.1:0-432 GCF_000956235.1 Wasmannia auropunctata | reverse complement strand
GGTTCCGCGCTTGGCACGTCGAGATTCGACGTTTGAATGGTGGAAACGCCGCGAACGCAAGGATACGACGTTTCCGAGCTTCAAACGGCAAGAATCGACGTTTGAGCGGTGAGAACGTCGCGGGCGCTCGGATCCGGCGGTTCCGCGCTTCGCACGTCGAGATTCGACGATTGAATGGTGGAAACGCCGCGAACGCAAGGATTCGACGTTTCCGAGCTTCAAACGGCGAGAATCGACGTTTGAGCGGTGGGAACGTCGCGGGCGCTCGGATCCGGCGGTTCCGCGCTTCGCACGTCGAGATTCGACATTTGAATGGTGGAAACGCCGCGAACGCAAGGATACGACGTTTCCGAGCTTCAAACGGCGAGAATCGACGTTTGAGCGTGTGAACTCCAGTCACTTAGGCATCTCGTATGCCGTCTTCTGCTTGAA
>NW_012066420.1:0-501 GCF_000956235.1 Wasmannia auropunctata | reverse complement strand
TGTGTGCCTTGTCGACTCAGTTGCTATACGAAGTTATTACGTAACCTACAATACGCATGGAATGCTACACTTAGCAGACGATGCATTGCGGTGGGGTACACTCGATGAATTCTCTGCATTTATTTTTGAAAACCATTTACAGTACATAAAGAAATTAATCAGGGGTAACGACAAACCTCTTGAGCAATTAAGTAACCGAGTATACGAAATCAGAAATAGCCACTGTGTTAAATCGTTCAATGATGTTAGCACGTATAAACTGGGAAGGGAATGCTACAATGAAACGATAATAGTTCAATGTACATCACCTATGTACAAGCACGTACAGTTTCAGAATTTCAAAATCACGACAAAAAACCAAACAACTACTGTATCATGCGTGACGAAAGTATTGTAATGGTAGAAAACATTTGCCATCGCAATAATTCTGTAGTTGTTATTGGCAGAATGTTGAAAAACGGGAAACCGTTTTTTCATTTGCCAGCGCCGTCAACGTGCTAT
>NW_012066419.1:0-822 GCF_000956235.1 Wasmannia auropunctata | reverse complement strand
GGAGCGCCGCGACGTTCCCACCGCCTCAAACATCGATTCTCGCCGTTTGAAGCTCGGAAACGTCGTATCCTTGCGTTCGCGGCGTTTCTACCATTCAAACGTCGAATCTCGACGTGCGAAGCGCGGAACCGCCGTATCCGAGCGCCCGCAACGTTCCCCCCGCTCAAACGTCGATTCTCGCCGTTTGAAGCTCGGAAACGTCGTATCCTTGCGTTCGCGGCGTTTCTACCATTCAAACGTCGAATCTCGACGTGCGAAGCGCGGAACCCCCGTATACGAGCGCCCGCGACGTTCCCACCGCTCAAACGTCGATTCTCGCCGTTTGAAGCTCGGAAAAGTCGTATCCTTGCGTTCGCGGCGTTTCTACCATTCAAACGTCGAATCTCGACGTGCGAAGCGCGAAACCGCCGTATCCGAGCGGTTGCGACGTTCCAACCGCTCAAACGTCGATTCTCGCCGTTTGAAGCTCGGAAACGTCGTATCCTTGCGTTCGCGGCGTTTCTAAAATTCAAACGTCGAATCTCGACGTGCGAAGCGCGGAACCGCCGTATCCGAGCGCCCGCGACGTTCCCACCGCTCAAACGTCGATTCCTCGCCGTTTGAAGCTCGGAAACGTCGTATCCTTTGCGTTCGCGGCGTTCTACCAATTCAAACGTCGAATCTCGACGTGCGAAGCGCGGAACCGCCGTATCCGAGCGCCCGCGACGTTCCCACCGCTCAAACGTCGATTCTCGCCGTTTGAAGCTCGGAAACGTCGTATCCTTGCGTTCGCGGCGTTTCTACCATTCAAACGTCGAATCTCGACGTGCGAAGCGCGAAACA
>NW_012066418.1:0-428 GCF_000956235.1 Wasmannia auropunctata | reverse complement strand
TTGAGCGGTGGGAACGTCGCGGGCGCTCGGATCCGGCGGTTCCGCGCTTCGCACGTCGAGATTCGACGTTTGAATGGTGGAAACGCCGCGAACGCAAGGATACGACGTTTCCGAGCTTCAAACGGCGAGAATCGACGTTTGAGCGGTGGGAACGTCGCGGGCGCTCGGATCCGGCGGTTCCGCGCTTCGCACGTCGAGATTCGACGTTTGAATGGTGGAAACGCCGCGAACGCAAGGATACGACGTTTCCGAGCTTCAAACGGCGAGAATCGACGTTTGAGCGGTGGGAACGTCGCGGGCGCTCGGATCCGGCGGTTCCGCGCTTCGCACGTCGAGATTCGACGTTTGAATGGTATCGTATAACTTCGTATAATGTACACGTCTGAACTCCAGTCACTTAGGCATCTCGTATGCCGTCTTCTGCTTGA
>NW_012066417.1:0-577 GCF_000956235.1 Wasmannia auropunctata | reverse complement strand
CTCGGATCCGGCGGTTCCGCGCTTCGCACGTCGAGATTCGACGTTTGAATGGTGGAAACGCCGCGAACGCAAGGATACGACGTTTCCGAGCTTCAAACGGCGAGAACTCAACGTTTGACGCGGTGGGAACGTCGCGGGCGCTCGGATCCGGCGGTTCCGCGCTTCGCACGTCGAGTATTCGACGTTTTGAATGGTGGAAACGCCGCGAACGCAAGGATACGACGTTTCCGAGCTTCAAACGGCGAGAATCGACGTTTGAGCGGTGGGAACGTCGCGGGCGCTCGGATCCGGCGGTTCCGCGCTTCGCACGTCGAGATTCGACGTTTTGAACTGGTGGAAACGCCGCGAACGCAAGGATACGACGTTTCCGAGCTTCAAACGGCGAGAATCGACGTTTGAGCGTGGGAACGTTCGCGGGCGCTCGGATCCCGCGGTTCCGCGCTTCCGCACGTCGAGATTCGACGTTTGAATGGTGGAAACGCCGCGTAACGCAAGGATACGACGCGTTCCTCGCTTCAAACGGCGAGAATCGACGTTTGAGCGGTGGGAACATCGTATAACTTCGTATAATGTACTA
>NW_012066416.1:0-332 GCF_000956235.1 Wasmannia auropunctata | reverse complement strand
GTTTCAGGTTTGGTATTTTTCCCTTATAGAACCCGTCGAGAGGAACAAAAAAGGTCCTCTTCACCATGGCTCTATCTGCAACCGTTTAGTTGTGGGAGTTTTTGAAAGTTTCTGAAAAGTCAAAAACGACCTCTACAGGCGAAAGGACGAGAGATAGAGGCATGGCGAAGAGGACCTTTCCTATTCCTCTCGTCGAGCTGCATAAGAAGGGGTAGGTCCGGGTAATTTTAGTAATTTTTTTTATTTTTATTTTTTATAGTCAAGATTTGGTTGGGGTTAGCAGAGATTTGAAATTGAATTGGGAGTTTTTATCGACAGAGGACGACCCCCTA
>NW_012066415.1:0-326 GCF_000956235.1 Wasmannia auropunctata | reverse complement strand
TATCCCCTGTGTGCCTTGTCGACTCAGTTGCGGATGCCGACATTTTGAACGCGCCGCTACCACGTGGACTGTGATGTCATTTTGGCGACATGTTCCGACATGTTCTCGAAGGTTCACGTTTACGTTATTATTATCATGCAAGTACAATTATTAATACAATTGATCTTAACTACAGGTAAAAGGTACGAAAAGAAATATTAAGCAATATGAATTAAAATTTGATTTATTACAAGTCAAAAAAATTATTATAATATTTACAAAATTTGGTTAAAATTTCTGCCACTACCGCCGTCACAATCTTCTTCTTATTAATACGGAGTGTTCAC
>NW_012066414.1:0-465 GCF_000956235.1 Wasmannia auropunctata | reverse complement strand
GCGCCCGCGACGTTCCCACCGCTCAAACGTCGATTCTCGCCGTTTGAAGCTCGGAAACGTCGTATCCCTTGCGTTCGCGGCGTTTCCACCATTCAACGTCGAATCTACGACGTTGCGAAGCGCGGAACCGCCGGATCCGAGCGCCCGCGACGTTCCCACCGCTCAAACGTTGATTCTCGCCGTTTGAAGCTCGGAAACGTCGTACTCCTTGCGTTCGCGGCGTTCCACCATTCAAACGTCGAATCTCGACGTGCGAGGCGCGGAACCGCCGGATCCGAGCGCCCGCGATGTTCCCACCGCTCAAACGTCGATTCTCGCCGTTTGAAGCGTTCGGAAACGTCGTATCCTTGCGTTCGCGGCGTTTACCACCATTCGAAACGTCGAAATCTCGACGTGCGAAGCGCGAACGCCGGATCGAGCGCCGNGACGTTCCACGCTCAAACGTCGATTCTCGCCGTTTGAAGC
>NW_012066412.1:0-426 GCF_000956235.1 Wasmannia auropunctata | reverse complement strand
AATATTACGTCGATTCGCGTGCCCGCACGTCTATTCGGCCACCCGAGTGCCCCCGTGCACCCCCGTCGCCGTTCGCCTCGGTAGCGGAGAAATTTCGGCGCCGGAGGTAAACGCGGCGAAAGCAACACGCCGCGCGAAAGCAACACGCCGCGCGGGACTTAGAAATTTTCGGCTCTGTCGGGTCCGGAGGTAAACCTGGCCGATCGACGCTTCCCCGCTAGCGTTCTTAATATTACGTCGATTCGCGTGCCCGCACGTCTATTCGGCCACCCGAGTGCCTCCGTGCACCCCCGTCGTCCGTTCGCCTCGATAGCGGAGAATTTTTGGCGCCGTAGGTAAACGCGGCGAGAGCAACACGCCGCGCGAAAGCAACACACCGCGCGGGACTTAGAAAATTTACTGAGTCGACAAGGCACACAGGGGATA
>NW_012066411.1:0-536 GCF_000956235.1 Wasmannia auropunctata | reverse complement strand
GTCGACTCAGTCGAAAGCAACACGCCGCGCGGGACATAGAAAATTTTCGGGTCGGGTCCGGAGGTAAACCTGGCCGATCGACGCTTCGCTTCCCCGCAGGCGCCCTTAATATTACGTCGATTTCCGTGCCCGCACGTCTATTCGGCCACCCGAGTGCCCCCCGTGCACCCCCCGTCGTCCGTTCGCCACGATAGCGGAGAATTTTTGGCGCCGGAGGTAAACGCGGCGAGAGCAACACGCCCGCCGCGAAAGCAACACACCGCGCGGGACTTGGGAAAATTTTTGGGAGTTTAGTCGGGTCCGGAGGTAAACCTGGCCGATCGACGCTTCCGCGCTAGCGCCCTTAATATTACGTCGATTTGAGTGCCCGCACGTCTATTCGGCCACCCAAGTCGCCCCCGTGCCACCCCCGTCGTCCGTTCGCCTCGATAGCGGAGAATTTTCGGCGCCGGAGGTAAACGCGGCGAAAGCAACACTCCGCGCAAAAGCAACACACCGCGCGGGACTTAGAAAATTTTCGGGTCGGGTCCGGAGGA
>NW_012066409.1:0-357 GCF_000956235.1 Wasmannia auropunctata | reverse complement strand
TATCCCCTGTGTGCCTTGTCGACTCAGTTTATACGAAGTTATACGATTTATGATCAAAGTCACCAGTACATTCAACGCGCTTTCGAAACACATATTCTCGAAGTTAACATAAACAAAAGATAAACTTATTCTGCCCTAACGGGACTTCATATATATAACATAAAATAATATACCACATAATCAAACTTCGCGCGTGAACATTAATAAACTCGGTATCCGAGAACATAGAATACAGGGTGATTCAGAATAACCCTGGTGTCCCTGAAAAGACGTATTCTTGACTCAATTCTAAGACGATTTTTCCTTTACAAAAATTTTGTCCGAAGCTTAGTTTTCAAATTATAACGAGAAATAGTA
>NW_012066408.1:0-378 GCF_000956235.1 Wasmannia auropunctata | reverse complement strand
GGTTCCGCGCTTCGCACGTCGAGATTCGACGTTTGAATGGTGGAAACGCCGCGAACGCAAGGATACGACGTTTCCGAGCTTCAAACGGCGAGAATCGACGTTTCGAGCGGTGGGAACGTCGCGGGCGCTCGGATCCGGTCGGTTCCGCGCTTCGCACGTCGAGATTCGACGTTTTGAATGGTGGAAACGCCGCGAACGCAAGGATACGACGTTTCCGAGCTTCAAACGGCGAGAATCGACGTTTGAGCGGTGGGAACGTCGCGGGCGCTCGGATCCGGCGGTTCCGCGCTTCGCACGTCGAGATTCGACGTTTGAATGGTGGAAAACGTAATAACTTCGTATAACATACAACTGAGTCGACAAGGCACACAGGGGATA
>NW_012066407.1:0-470 GCF_000956235.1 Wasmannia auropunctata | reverse complement strand
TGTGTGCCTTGTCGACTCAGTCTCGATAGCGGAGAATTTTCGGCGCCGGAGGTTAAACGCGGCGAAAGCAACACGCCGCGCGGGCTTAAAAAAATTTTTGGCTCTGTCGGGTCCGGAGGTAAACCTGGCCGATCGACGCTTCCCCGCTAGCGTCCTTAATATTACGTCGATTCGCGTGCCCGCACGTCTATTTGGCCACTCGAGTGCCCCCGTGCACCCCCGTCGTCCGTTCGCCTTGATAGCGGAGAATTTTTGGCGCCGGAAGTAAACGCGGCGAAAGAAACACGCCGACGCGAAAGCAACACGCCGCGCGTGACGTTAGAAAAATTTTTCGGCTCTGTCGGGTCCGGAGGTAAACCTGGCCGATCAACGCTTCCCCGATAGCGTCCTTAATATTACCTCGATTCGCGTGCCCGCACGTCTATTCGGCCACCCGAGTGCCCCCGTGACCCCCGTCGTCCGTTCGCCTA
>NW_012066405.1:0-602 GCF_000956235.1 Wasmannia auropunctata | reverse complement strand
CTCGGCGAGTACAGCGATCTGTACCTGGAAACGGACGTCCTGTTGCTCGCGGACGTTTTTGAAAATTTTCGCGACAGCTGCGTCGCGAGTTACGGACTCGATCCCGCCCATTATTTCACGCTGCCGGGTTTCACGTGGGATGCCATGCTGAAACACACGCGTGTAAATTTCGAACTGCTCACCGATATCGATATCGTCTTGTTTATCGAGCGCGGTATACGCGGTGGCCTCAGTCAATGTTCCAACAGATACGCGCGAGCCAACAATAAATACATGTCTTCGTACGACCCGTCGAAACCGTCGTCGTACCTAATGTACTACGACGTGAACAATTTGTACGGCTGGGCGATGTGTCAGCCGTTGCCCTACGCCGACTTTCGATGGGTCGACGACGTCGAGAACTTTGACTGGAGCGCGATCGCTTCGGATTCGCCCACGGGATATATTCTAGAGGTCGATCTGGAGTATCCTCAATATCTACACGACCGGCACACTGACCTGCCTTTCTGCCCGCGCGATAAGCCTGGCACGTGACACGATAAGCTCCTCGCGACGCTCAGCGATAAGAAGCGTTACGTCATCCACTACCGCAACCTGCAGCA
>NW_012066404.1:0-325 GCF_000956235.1 Wasmannia auropunctata | reverse complement strand
AAAATTTTTGTAAGGAAAAATCGTCTTAGAATTGAGTCAAGAATACGTCTTTTCAAGGACGAGGGGTTGTTTTGAATCACCCTGTATATATATATATATATATATACATGTATATATCTCGGATTAATGTTTGCGGAGAATCTATTACTCGAGAAGAATATACCCCATTGCATATATACCTTATTCTTATGATTTTTTTACTTAGTGCCATAACAGAAATATAAATCATCTGTTGAACGAAGATACAGATAAAGTATGTTAAAACACATTTTGTATATATTGCATTATACTTATATTATATTATTGCTATAATTAATTATATATT
>NW_012066403.1:0-316 GCF_000956235.1 Wasmannia auropunctata | reverse complement strand
TACCGTCTGTAAAAACTGTAGACACAGTTGACCGCAATTGCTTTGATCATAACGTTGATAAGGTGTGCGATTGAATTCGATTTGCGTCTCGTTGTCCCGTAGATATCGCACCAATTCTCTCGGTGGACAAAGATTGCCAAAACTGTCGAAATATATAGCACGATTGCCCCTCTTTGCGTATGCTACCTAATGAGTACCGAGTCCCTCAGCATTGTCCAAATTCACGATGCCGCTCTCATTTCGACGTACTCCTCCCATCGGTAAAGTGGTTCGCATGAAAATACCTCTGAAATATGGAATATGCATACGTTCAGCA
>NW_012066402.1:0-303 GCF_000956235.1 Wasmannia auropunctata | reverse complement strand
TATCCCCTGTGTGCCTTGTCGACTCAGTTTTATTGCTTTTCATAAAATTCTATGTATGTCCTCAAGTCTTCGAAGTGCAAAATTGCATTTTTAGAAATATTTATATGCTTTAAAAAATATACATATGCTCGAATCTTCGGAGAGAGAGATTGTTTTTAGAAACATTTATTTGCTTTAATAAAATTATGTGCCGGTCCTCGAGTCTACAAAGTGAGAGATTGCATTTTTAGAAATATTTATTTGCTTTAAAAAAATTATACAGATGTCCTCAAGTCTTCGAAGTGACAGATTACATATTTAGAA
>NW_012066401.1:0-414 GCF_000956235.1 Wasmannia auropunctata | reverse complement strand
TATCCCCTGTGTGCCTTGTCGACTCAGTTTAACATGTTTTCCGCAACGCATAGTATTAATAACACTTAGATTATTCAAAGAACTACATCTTCGTAATCAGTATCCAGAGTTTCAATGACTACTCTCGCATCGAGCATATCACCGAGCCATTCTCATTTTTGATATCCTTTAACATACACGATAGCCTCGTCGGTATCATCCTCTTCACCAAACACAGTGTTGCAATTAGGTGTTTCGCCATGCTGTATGGAATCATCCCGTCTTCCCATCTCAATCCATGGTGATAAGCAATCAACCAGGAAGCGCCAGACTTGTCGAATTTTGTTAAAGAATTCCATGGCATAGGACTCGCAAAAATGTAATGCGAAAGAACTGTACCTCTTCTCAGGACAGTCACTTTTTTACGATAAATCT
>NW_012066400.1:0-521 GCF_000956235.1 Wasmannia auropunctata | reverse complement strand
GTCGATTCGCGTGCCCGCACGTCTATTCGGCCACCCGAGTGCCCCCGTGCACCCCCGTCGTCCGTTCGCCTCGATAGCGGAAAATTTTCGGCGACGGAGGTAAACGCGGCGAAAGCAACACGCCGCGCGAAAGCCAACACGCCGCGCGGGACTTAGAAATTTCGGGTACGGGTACCGGAGGTATACCTGGCCGATCGACGCTTCCCCGCTAAGCGCCCTTAATATTACGTCGATTCGGGTGCCCGCACGTCTATTCGGCCACCCGAGTGCCCCCGTGCACCCCCGTCGTCCGTTCGCCACGATAGCGGAGAATTTTCGGCGCCGGAGGTAAAAGCGGCGAAAGCAACACTCCGCGCGAAAGCAACACGCCGCGCGGGACATAGAAAATTTTCCGGGTCGGGTCCCGGACTGTAAACCTGGTCCGATCGACGCTTCGCTTCCCCGCCTGGCGCCCTCTAATATTACGTCGATTCGCGTGCCCGCACGTCTGTTCGGCCATTCAAGTGCCCCCGTGCACCCCA
>NW_012066399.1:0-311 GCF_000956235.1 Wasmannia auropunctata | reverse complement strand
CCGCACACAATTCGTCGCGATTGCTATCTGCATCTATCCGCAATTACGTACAGGAATCCTATCCGTTTCTGTCCGCACACAATTCGTCGCGATTGCTATCCTGCATCTGTCCGCAATTACGTACNGAAAGCCTATCCGTTTCTGTCTGCATCCTATACGTCGCAATTACTTTCTGCATGTATCCGCAATTACGTATAGGAATCCTATCCGTTTCTGTCCGCACACAATTCGTCGCGATTGCTATCTGCATCTATCCGCAATAACGTACAGAAAGCCTATCCGTTTCTGTCTGCATCCTATACGTCGCAATT
>NW_012066398.1:0-463 GCF_000956235.1 Wasmannia auropunctata | reverse complement strand
TTTTCAGGGCTAGTTGCTTCGGCAGGTGAGTTGTTACACACTCCTTAGCGGATTCCGACTTCCATGGCCACCGTCATGCTGTCTTAAGCAACCAACGCCTTTCATGGTGTCCCCATGAGCGTCGAGTTGGGCGCCTTAACTCTGCGTTTGGTTCATCCCACAGCGCCAGTTCTGCTTACCAAAATGGCCACTTGGCTACTCTGATTCCGATAGAGAGATTCTCGTGGCTTCATAGTTCAAGAAAGTCCAGAGATTCTCACCCCATTTAAAGTTTGAGAATAAGGTTGTAGGTCGTTTACGGCCCCAAGGCCTCTAATCATTCGCTTTACCAGATGAGACTCGCGCGCGTTCCGTGCGGAACGGCCGAGTGCCAGCTATCCTGAGGGAAACTTCGGAGGGAACCAGCTACTAGATGGTTCGATTAGTCTTTCAGATCGGAAGAGCACACGTCTGAACTCCAGTC
>NW_012066397.1:0-625 GCF_000956235.1 Wasmannia auropunctata | reverse complement strand
TACCTCCGGACCCGACCCGAAAACTTTTCCTAAGTCCCGCGCGGCGTGTTGCTTTCGCGCGGCGTTTGCTTCGCCGCGTTACCTCCGGCGCCAAAATTTCCGCTATCGAGCGAACGGTCGACGGGGGTGCACGGGGGCACTCGGGTGGCCGAATAGACGTGTGGGCACGGAAATCGACGTAATATTAAGGGCGCCAGCGGGGAAGCGAAGCGTCGATCGGCCAGGTTTACCTCCGGACCCGACCCGAAAATTTTTCTAAGTCCCGCGCGGCGTGTTGCTTTCGCGCGGCGTGTTGCTTTCGCCGCGTTTACCTCCGGCGCCCGAAAATTCTCCGCTATCGAGGCGAACGGTCGACGGTGGGTGCACGGGGGGCACTTGGAGTGGCCGAACAGACGTGCGGGCACGCGAATCGACGTAAGTATTAAGGGCGCGTGGCGGGGAAGCGTCGATCGGCCTGGTTTACCTCCGGACCCAACCCGAAAATTTTCTAAGTCCCGCGCGGCGTGTTGCTTTCGCGCGGCGTTTGCTTTCGCCGCGTTTACCTCCGGCGCCAAAAATTTTCCGCTATCGAGGCGAACGGACGACGGGGTTGCACGGACTGAGTCGACAAGGCACACAGGGGATA
>NW_012066396.1:0-569 GCF_000956235.1 Wasmannia auropunctata | reverse complement strand
GTGCCTTGTCGACTCAGTCCGTGCACCCCGTCGTCCGTTCGCCTCGATAGCGGATAATTTTTGGCGCCGGAAGTAAACGCGGCGAAAGCAACACGCCGCGCGAAAGCAACACGCCGCGCGTGACTTAGAAAATTTTCGGGTCGGGTCCGGAGGTAAACCTGGCCGAACGACGCTTCGCTTCCCCGCTGGCGCCCTTAATATTACGTTCGATTTTCGGCCCGAACGTCTATTCGGCCACCCGAGTGCCCCCCGGCGACCCCCGTCGTCCGTTCGCCACGATAGCGGAGAATTTTCGGCGCCGGAGGTAAACGCGGCGAAAGCAACACTCCGACGCGAAAGCAACACGCCGCGCGGGACTTAGAAAATTTTCGGGTCGGTTGCGGATGTAAACCTGGCCGATCGACGCTTCGCTTCCCCGCTGGCGCCCTCAATATTACGTCGATTCGCGTGCCCGCACGTCTGTTCGGCCACTCAAGTGCCCCCGTGCACCCCCGTCGACCGTTCGCCTCGATAGCGGAGAATTTTCGGCGCCGGAGGTAAACGCGGCGAAAGCAACACTCCGCGCGAAA
>NW_012066395.1:0-336 GCF_000956235.1 Wasmannia auropunctata | reverse complement strand
TATCCCCTGTGTGCCTTGTCGACTCAGTCCAGTCAAACTCCCCGCTTGGCAGTGTCCTCGAATCGGATCACGCGGGAGTACAAACGGCGATCAGCCGAGGCCTCACGCCATTCTGACACGCTTGGCTCTAGAACACCGCCGGGGCACGAAGCCCTCGGGGCACGCGCTCCGCCCAACCGAGTAAGTAAGGAAACGATGAAAGTAGTGGTATTTCACCGGCGATGTTGCCATTTCCCACTTATGCTACACCTCTCATGTTTCCTTAAAGTGCCAGACTAGAGTCAAGTTTAACAGGGTCTTCTTTCCCCGCTAATTTTTCCAAGCCCGTTCCCTTGG
>NW_012066394.1:0-355 GCF_000956235.1 Wasmannia auropunctata | reverse complement strand
TCATGTAATGTTAATCTGGGAAAATTTGATTCAGATTCGATTCGGATTCGATTCATATTCGAATTAATGAGATTCGATTCGATTCGATTAACTTTCGAACATGTTATAAAAAATTCGATTCGATCATGTAAATGCTTGATTCACACAACTCTAAAATTCATGTGGATTCCTATGTGAAAATCCATGTGGGTTGCTATAAATTATTTTAACAAAAAAAATTTTTATAATTAATTAAATATTATTATTTGTGGAGTTTAATTTGTTTCGCATGTTTTTTTTTTAATATTAGATCCCTAGAACTTCAGACTTGTACGCTAATGCTGAACTAATGACATTGATCGGAAGAGCACACGTC
>NW_012066393.1:0-379 GCF_000956235.1 Wasmannia auropunctata | reverse complement strand
TATCCCCTGTGTGCCTTGTCGACTCAGTTTACCCTGAACGGTGGATCACTTGGCTCGTGGGTCGATGAAGAACGCAGCTAATTGCGCGTCAACTTGTGAACTGCAGGACACATGAACATCGACATTTCGAACGCACATTGCGGTCCACGGATACAATTCCCGGACCACGCCTGGCTGAGGGTCGTTTTAGTACCAACAGACTGCTTGCGCCCACTCTCGTCGTCGCGACCCGCCTTAACACTTTGGTGGTGCGCGCGACGATATAGAGAGAGGAGCGTACGAGCGATCGTTGGACGTTAGCCGAGCTGAGCGAGACGCGCTCCCTCCCATCTTTCGGGGCCGTGCTGGCCTCCGAGGAGGAGAGAGGAGCCAGTCTTCC
>NW_012066392.1:0-576 GCF_000956235.1 Wasmannia auropunctata | reverse complement strand
TCCGGACCCGACCCGAATATTTTCTAGGTTCCGCGCGGCGTGTTGCTTTTCGCGCGGCGTGTTGCTTTCGCCGCGTTTACCTCCGACGCCGAAAATTCTCCGCTATCGAGGCGAACGGACGACGGGGGTGCACGGGGGCACTCGGGTGGCCGAATAGACGTGCGGGCACCGCGAATCGACCGTTAATATTAAGGGCGCTTAGCGGGGAAGCGAAGCGTCGATCGTACCAGTTTACCTCCGGACCGACCGAAATTTTCTAAGTCCCGCGCGGCGTGTTGCTTTCACGTCGGAGTGTTGCTTTCACCGCGTTTACCTCCGGCTCCGAAAATTCTCCGCTATCGTGGCGAACGGACGACGGGGTGCACGGGGGCACTTGAGTGGCCGAACAGACGTGCGGGCACGCGAATCGACGTAATATTAAGGGCGCTAGCGGGGAAGACGTCGATCGGGCCAGGTTTACCTCCGGGACTCGACCCGAAATTTTCTAAGTCCCGCGCGGCGGTGTTGCATTCGCGCGGCGTGTTGCTTTCGCCGCCTTTACCTCCGACGCCGAAAATTCTCCGCCATCGAGGCGAA
>NW_012066390.1:0-301 GCF_000956235.1 Wasmannia auropunctata | reverse complement strand
TATCCCCTGTGTGCCTTGTCGACTCAGTACCTCCGGACCCGACCGAGCCGAAAATTTTCTAAGTCCCGCGCGGCGTGTTGCTTTCGCGCGGCGTGTTGCTTTCGCCGCGATTACCTCCGGCGCCGAAAATTCTTCGCTATCGGGGCGAACGGACGACGGGGGTGCACGGGGGTGGTAGGGTGGCCGAATAAACGTGCGGGCACGCGAATCGGCGTAACAATAAGGGGGCTAGCGGGGAAGCGTCGATCGGCCAGGTTTACCTCCGGACCCGACCGAGCCGAAAATTATCTAAGTCCCGCGC
>NW_012066389.1:0-672 GCF_000956235.1 Wasmannia auropunctata | reverse complement strand
TATCCCCTGTGTGCCTTGTCGACTCAGTTCCCGCGCGGCGTGTTGCTTTCGCCGCGTTTACCTCCGGCGCCGAAAATTCTCCGCTATCGAGGCGAACGGACGACGGGGGTGCACGGGGGCACTCGCGTGGCCAAATAGACGTGCGGGCACGCGAATCGACGTAATATTAAGGGCGCTAGCGGAGAAGCGAAGCGTCGATCGGCCAGGTTTACCTCCGGACCCGACCGAAATTTCTAAGTCCTCGCGCGGCGTGTTGCTTTCGCGCGGCGTGTTGCTTTCGCCGCGTTTACCTCCGGCGCCAAAATTCTCCGCTATCGAGGCGAACGGACGACGGGGGTGGCACGGGGGCGACTCGAGTGGCCAAATAGACGTGCGGGCACGCGAATCGACGTAATATTAAGGACGCTATCGGGGAAGCGTCGATCGGCCAGGTTTACCTCCGGACCCGACAGAGCCAAAAATTTTCTAAGTCACGCGCGGCGTGTTGCTTTTCGCGCGGCGTCGTTTCTTTCGCCGCGTTTACCTCCGGCGCCGAAAATTGTCCGCTATCGAGGGAACGGACGACGGGGGTGCACGGGGGCACTCGGGTGGCCGAATAGACGTGCGGTCACGCGATTCGACGTATTATTAAGGGCGCCAGCGCGAAAGCGAAGCGTCGATCGGCCAGGTTTA
>NW_012066387.1:0-316 GCF_000956235.1 Wasmannia auropunctata | reverse complement strand
TAAAAAAATTTTTTATTTATGTGTTTTGGAAAGTTATCGAGGCGTGCTATAAGAACATATAATGAAAAATTGGGGATTCCATTTAAAAAATTCAACGTGACCTTATCCTGACCTTGACGACGCCACTCAAGGTCAAACCAATGTTATCATCTTATGTCCCCTTCGAAGCCCTACAACTTTGTCTGAAAAATTTTACTTTTCCCGGGCTTAATTTTCGTAGATTTCGACTGGATGAATTAAAATAGGTCCACCCTCGTATATATATATATATATATAATATATACAGGGTGTCCCGTAATGACCGGACCAACGCTTA
>NW_012066386.1:0-824 GCF_000956235.1 Wasmannia auropunctata | reverse complement strand
TCGATTCTCGCCGTTTGAAGCTCGGAAACGTCGTATCCTTGCGTTCGCGGCGTTTCTACCATTCAAACGTCGAATCTCGACGTGCGAAGCGCGGAAACCGCCGGATCCGAGCGACCCGCGACGTTCCCACCGGCTCGAAACGTCGATTCTCGCCGTTTGAAGCTCGGAAACGTCGTATCCTTGCGTTCGCGGCGTTTCCACCATTCAAACGTCGAATCTCGACGTGCGAAGCGCGGAACCGCCGGATCCGAGCGACCCGGCACGTTCCCAACGGCTTCGAAACGTCGATTCTCGCCTTTGAAGCTCGGAAACGTCGTATCCTGCGTTCGCGGCGTTTCCACCATTCAAACGTCGAATCTCGACGTGCGAACGACGCCGGAACGCCGGATCCGTAGTCGCCGCACGTTCCACCGCTCAAACGTCGATTCTCGCCGTTTGAAGCTCGGAAACGTCGTATCCTTGCGTTCGCGGCGTTTCCACCATTCAAACGTCGAATCTCGACGTGCGAACGCGCCGGAACCGCCGGATCCCGTAGCGCCCGCGACGTTCCCACCGCTCAAACGTCGATTCTCGCCGTTTGAAGCTCGGAAACGTCGTATCCTTGCGTTCGCGGCGTTTCCACCATTCAAACGTCGAATCTCGACGTGCGAAGCGCCGGAACCGCCGGATCCGAGCGCCCGCGACGTTTCCCACCGCTCAAACGTCGATTCTCGCCGTTTGAAGCTCGGAAACGTCGTATCCTTGCGTTCGCGGCGTTTCCACCATTCAAACGTCGAATCTCGACGTGCGAAGCGCGGAAACGTAATAACTTCGTATAGCATACA
>NW_012066385.1:0-615 GCF_000956235.1 Wasmannia auropunctata | reverse complement strand
TTGGCGCCGGAGGTAAACGCGGCGAAAGCAACACGCCACGCGAAAGCAACACGCCGCGCGACACTTAGAAAATTTTCGGGTCGGGTCCGGAGGTAAACCTGGCCGAGTCGACGCTTCCCCGCTAGCGCCCTTAATACTTACGTCGATTCGCGTGCCCGCACGTACTAATTTGGCCACCCGAGTGCACCCGTGCACCCCCGTCGTCCGTTCGCCTCGATAGCGGAGAATTTTTTGCGCCGGAGGTAAAACGTGGCGAAAAGCAACACGCCGCGCGAAAAACAACACGCCGCGCGAGACTTAGAAAATTTTTCGGGTCGGGTCCGGAGGTAAACCTTGGCCGATCGACGCTTCGCATCCCCGCTGGCGCCTTAATATTACGTCGATTCGCGTGCCCGCACGTCTATTCGGCCACCCGAGTGCCCCCGTGCAACCCCGTCGTCCGTTCGCCTCGATAGAGGAAATTTTCGGCGCCCAAGGTAAACGCGGCTAAAGCAACACTCGCGCGAAAGAACACGCCGCGCGGGACTTAGAAAATTTTAGGGTCGGGTCCGGAGGTAAACCTGGCCGATCGACGCTTCGCTTCCCCGCTGGCGCCCTCAATATTACGTCGATTCA
>NW_012066384.1:0-375 GCF_000956235.1 Wasmannia auropunctata | reverse complement strand
GTGTGCTCTTCCGATCTCTAGGGTGGCCGAATAAACGTGCGGGCACGCGAATCGACGTAACATTAAGGGCTTTAGCGGGGAAGCGTAGATCGGCCAGGTTTACCTCCGGACCCGACCGAGCCGAAATTTTTCTAAGTCCCGCGCGGCGTGTTGCGTTCGCGCGGCGTGTTAGCTTTCGCCGCGTATTTACCTCCGGCCGCCGAAAATTCTACCGCTATACGAGGCGAACGGACGACGGGGGTGACTACGGGGTCACTAGGGGTGGCCGAATAAACGTGCGGGCACGCGAATCGACGTAACATTAAGGGCTTTAGCGGGGAAGCGTAGATCGGCCAGGTTTACCTCCGGACCCGACCGAGCCGAAAATTTTCTAAA
>NW_012066383.1:0-1174 GCF_000956235.1 Wasmannia auropunctata | reverse complement strand
GCTCGGATCCGGCGGTTCCGCGCTTCGCACGTCGAGATTCGACGTTTGAATGGTAGAAACGCCGCGAACGCAAGGATACGACGTTTCCGAGCTTCAAACGGCGAGGAATCGACGTTTGGAGCGGGTGGGAACGTCGCGGGCGCTCGGATCCGGCGGTTCCGCGCTTCGCACGTCGAGATTCGACGTTTGAATGGTAGAAACGCCGCGAACGCAAGGGATACGACGTTTCCGTGCTTCAAACGGCGAGAATCGACGGTTAGAGCGGTGGGAACGTCGCGGGCGCTCGGATCCGGCGGTTCCGCGCTTCGCACGTCGAGATTTCGACGTTTGAATGGTAGAAACGCCGCGAACGCTAGGATACGACGTTTCCGAGCTTCAAACTGCGAGAATCGACGTTTGAGCGGTGGGAACGTCGCGGGCGCTCGGATCCGTCGGTTCCGCGCTTCGCACGTCGAGATTCGACGTTTCGAATCGGTGGAAACGCCGCCGTTACGCAAGGATACGTACGTTTCCGAGCTTACAACGGCGAGAATCGACGTTTTGAGCGGTCGGAACGTCGCGGGCGCTCGGATCCGGCGGTTCCGCGCTTCTCACGTCGAGATTCGACGTTTGAATGGTGGAAACGCCGCGAACGCAAGGATACGACGTTTCCGAGCTTCAAACGGCGAGAATCGACGTTTGAGCGGTGGGAACGTCGCGGGCGCTCGGATCCGGCGGTTCCGGCGAGTTCGCACGTCGAGATTCGACGTTTGAATGGTGGAAACGCCGCGAACGCAAGGATACGACGTTTCCGAGCTTCAAACGGCGAGAATCGACGTTTGAGCGGTGGGAACGTGCGGGCGCTACGGGATCCGGCGTCGGCGCTTCGCACGTCGAGATTCGACCTTTGAATGGTGGAAACGCCGCGAACGCAAGGATACGACGTTTCCGAGCTTCAAACGGCGAGAATCGACGTTTGAGCGGTGGGAACGTCGCGGGCGCTCGGATCCGGCGGTTCCGCGCTTCGCACGTCGAGATTCGACGTTTGAATGGTGAAACGCCGCGAACGCAATGATACGACGTTTCCGAGCTTCTAAACGGCGAAGAATCGACGTTTGAAGCGGTAGGGAAACGTCGCGGGCGCTTCGGATCCGGCGGTTCCGCGCTTCGCACGTCGAGATTCGACGTTTGAATG
>NW_012066382.1:0-685 GCF_000956235.1 Wasmannia auropunctata | reverse complement strand
TCCGTATACGAGCGCCCGCGACGTTCCCACCGCTCTAACGTCGATTCTCGCCGTTGAAGCTCGGAAACGTCGTATCCTTGCGTTCGCGGCGTTTCTACCATTCAAACGTCGAATCTCGGCGTGCAAAGCGCGGAACCGCCGAATACGAGCGCCCGCGACGTTCCCACCGCTCAAACGTCGATTCTCGCCGTTTGAAGCTCGGAAACGTCGTATCCTTGCGTTCGCGGCGTTTCTACCATTCAAACGTCGAATCTCGGCGTGCGAAGCGCGGAACCGCCGTATACGAGCGCCCGCCGATGTTCCCACCGCTCAAACGTCGATTCTCGCCGTTTGAAGCTCGGAAACGTCGTATCCTTGCGTTCGCGGCGTTTCTACCATTCAAACGTCGAATCTCGACGTGCGAAGCGCGGAACCGCCGGATCCGAGCGCCCGCGACGTTCCCACCGCTCAAACGTCGATTCTCGCCGTTTGAAGCTCGGAAACGTCGTATCCTTGCGTTCGCGGCGTTTCTACCATTCAAACGTCGAATCTCGACGTGCGAAGCGACGGAACCGCCGGATCCGGAGCGGCCCGCGACGTTCCCACCGCTCAAACGTCGATTCTCGCCGTTTGAAGCTCGGAAACGTCGTATCCTTGCGTTCGCGGCGACGTAATAACTTCGTATAGCATACAACTGAGTCGACAA
>NW_012066381.1:0-485 GCF_000956235.1 Wasmannia auropunctata | reverse complement strand
TCGCGGCATTTCCACCATTCAAACGTCGAATCTCGACGTGCGAAGCGCGGAACCGCCGGATCCGAGCGCCCGCGACGTTCCCACCGCTCAAACGTCGATTCTCGCCGTTTGAAGCTCGGAAACGTCGTATCCTTGCGTTCGCGGCGTTTCTACCATTCAAACGTCGAATCTCGACGTGCGAAGCGACGGAACCGCCGAATCCGAGCGCCCGCGTACGTTCCCAACCGCTCAAACGTCGATTCTCGACCGTTTGAAGCTCGGGAAACGTCGTATCCTTGCGTTCGCCGCGTTTCTACACTTCAACGTCGAATCTGACGTGCGAAGCGCCGAACCGCCGGATCCGAGCGCCGCGAGTTCCCACGCTCAAACGTCGATTCTCGCCGTTTGAAGCTCGGAAACGTCGTATCCTTGCGTTCGCGGCGTTTCTACCATTCAAACGTCGAATCTCGACGTGCGAAGCGCCGAACCGCCGGATCCGAGCGCCC
>NW_012066380.1:0-376 GCF_000956235.1 Wasmannia auropunctata | reverse complement strand
TAACATCACTAAGATCAACGGCGACGACGTAGACCATTCACTTCCTCGACAGCGAAGACCTAGACGATACCTTAGACNCTAATTCTCGACAGCAAACACGTAGACACTCACTTCCTCGACGATGACCACAAGAGAGTTGTGAAAGAGTAGACGAGAGAGTAGAAAAACAGACGAGAATGTCGTGAGAGAAAACGAGAAAGCCAGGAAGAGAGACGAGGGACAAGATTGAAAAAAGGGACAAGATTGAAATTTTGCGAAGAAGAAGACGACGATAACGATATAGCAGACCAAAGAGACCATATAACATTGAAATTTTAACGAAAATTTAGCGAAGAAAAAGACGGCGACAACAGATCGGAAGAGCACACGTCTGAAC
>NW_012066379.1:0-522 GCF_000956235.1 Wasmannia auropunctata | reverse complement strand
GTTGAATATCCGATGTCTGTCTTGTAGCGACGTGATAATTTCTTGCGGAATTCCCGGGATTGTGCGGTGTATTAACATCTTGTATTTGTCAATTTCGTCCAAATAAGTCATGTAGAAGAGAGCGAGATTCTGTACTGTCGTTGTGAACAGATGGTCCGTATAACGTCATTGCCTGCCTAGTTTGATAGTCAGAGACACAATCATTGTGTCTCTGACTTTCAAACTAGGCAGGCAATGACGTTATACGGACCATCTGTTCACAACGACAGTACAGAATCTCGCTCTCTTCTACATGACTTATTTGAACGAAATTGACAAATACAAGATGTTAATACACCGCACAATCCCGGGAATTCCGCAAGAAATTATCACGTCGCTATAAGACAGACATCGGATATTCAACTCAAATATGTCAAATAAATAGACATCCAAAAATGAATTTTTTATAATAGCGAAACATGCACAATAGTTTTAAGTCTCTACTGTTGCGTATTTAATGTTATTTTAATTCTAATTTTAAGT
>NW_012066378.1:0-452 GCF_000956235.1 Wasmannia auropunctata | reverse complement strand
TATCCCCTGTGTGCCTTGTCGACTCAGTCCGAGCGGTACGATGCGGTCGTGCGTACACGTTACTCGTGTCTCGTACGCCCCGTACGGCTTCTCGAACGTATATGAAACACGGACCGTGATCGTTGCGATGCACGTCGGTCGTTCTTCTCGCTATTGAAAGCGGAGAAGTCGTCGACTCTCGGTCACGGAGGGGTGTAGTTTACATCGTTTCGACGTATTCGGCGAACTCGTTCGACGAAAACGTCCGGTGTTCGGCTCGCGACTTGCCGAAAGCGTGCCGTCCAAATATAATATTATATACAAACACAGCATTGCCACGAGTCGGTGTCGAGAGACCGAATGGCTCTTTATGTGGCGCGCACATAGTTGTTGGTCCCGCGATCTTCCCTCGTTCTCAGACGAAACGTGATCGGATGAATCGTGGCGCTTACTGAACATCAACTCCACGTATA
>NW_012066377.1:0-430 GCF_000956235.1 Wasmannia auropunctata | reverse complement strand
TTCTCGACACCGACTCGTGGCAATGCTGTGTTTGTATATAATATTATATTGGACGGCACGCTTCGGCAAGCGCGAGCGAACACCGGACGTTTCGTCGAACGAGTCGCCGAATACGTCGAACGATGTAACTCACCCTCCGTGCGAGAGTCGACGACTTCTCCGCTTCAATAGCGAGAAGAACGACCGACGTGCATCGCAACGATCACGGTCCGTGTTTCATAGACGTTCGAGAAGCCGTACGAGACACGAGTAACGTGTACGCACGACCGCATCGTACCGCTCGGCTAGCCGAGCGCATCGCACCTCTTATAGTAACCAACCGACCGGACAAGCGGTCGGCGACGCACGGTCTTATGCACGGCCGCTTATGGGCGCGGTCGTCGATAGACCGAGGCGCGCGGGACTTAGCCGCTGGAAGCGATGTACCGCA
>NW_012066376.1:0-551 GCF_000956235.1 Wasmannia auropunctata | reverse complement strand
GAATGGTGGAAACGCCGCGAACGCAAGGATACGACGTTTCCGAGCTTCAAACGGCGAGAATCGACGTTTGAGCGGTGGGAACGTCGCGGGCGCTCGGATCCGGCGGTTCCGCCCTTCGCACGTCGAGATTCGACGTTTGAATGGTAGAAACGCCGCGAACGCAAGGATACGACGTTTCCTCGCTTCTAAACGGCGAGAATCGACGTTTGAGCGGTGGGAACGTCGCGGGCGCTCGGATCCGGCGGTTCCGCGCTTCGCACGTCGAGATTCGACGTTTGAATGGTAGAAACGCCGCGAACGCAAGGATACGACGTTTCCTCGCTTCAAACGGCGAGAATCGACGTTTGAGCGGTGGGAACGTCGCGGGCGCTCGGATCCGGCGGTTCCGCGCTTCGCACGTCGAGATTCGACGTTTGAATGGTAGAAACGCCGCGAACGCAAGGATACGACCGTTTCCGAGCTCAACGGCGAGATCGACGTTTGAGCGGTGGGAACGTCGCGGGCGCTCGGATCCGGCGGTTCCGCGCTTCGCACGTCGAGATTCGACGTTA
>NW_012066375.1:0-428 GCF_000956235.1 Wasmannia auropunctata | reverse complement strand
AGTTATAACATTACAAATGAGAATTACCTGAGTTTTGGTGTAAATGAAAAGCAACTAATAAGTGATGAGTTTATAGTACGTCTGACGAAGTAAATGTATATCCGTGGAAAATAGACATTAAAAATGTAAAAAAACCGCCAAGTATATTTTTTAACGTTTTTACCTCGAAAAAAATTGTATTAGATTGAAAAAAAATGAGACCTTTGTATCATCTTAAATATATACTGGTCCAAAAAATTAAAGGATCACCTGTTCTATCCTCTAAAAATAGGCAAACTTCAAGATAGAGCAACTTCATCAAAAATGATCGTATCGAGATGTTCAAAAAAGCATTTTACAGCTTGAAATCTCTACTTTCCAAATCGATACTTGAGAAAACGATCCTACTGATCTTTCATGGAATTACACGGATAGAAAAAGAGACCCGA
>NW_012066374.1:0-412 GCF_000956235.1 Wasmannia auropunctata | reverse complement strand
CCCAACTAATATCCCGTCGCGGTGCTCTTTACTGAGTGTCGAGTCGGGCCGGTACGTTTACTTTGAACAAATTAGAGTGCTTAAAGCAGGCTATCCTCGCCTGAATACTGCGTGCATGGAATAATGGAATAGGACCTCGGTTCTATTTTGTTGGTTTTCGGAACCCCGAGGTAATGATTAATAGGGACACGATGGGGGCATTCGTATTGCGACGTTAGAGGTGAAATTCTTGGATACGTCGCAAGACGGACAGAAGCGAAAGCATTTGCCAAAAATTGTTTTCTATTAATCAAGAACGAAAGTTTAGAGGTTCGAAGGCGATCAGATACCGCCCTAGTTCTAACCATAAACGATGCCAGCTAGCGATCCGCCGAAGTTCCTCCGATGACTCGGCGGGTCAGCTTCCGGGAAA
>NW_012066373.1:0-1702 GCF_000956235.1 Wasmannia auropunctata | reverse complement strand
TTTTTTTTTTTAAGCCCTTTCTCAAGTTGCGACGAGCAACGCACGAATCGCGCGCGAGAGATTCGTGCCAGCTCATGGATAAAATTGTATATGTTATAAGTGTCTTGCGAGCCAGTTTTCTTTCCTCCTTCCGGCGGACAAAAAGAAACCCGGACGTGGCACGCGGTAAGCCTTATTATCTCTTGGACCCTCTTCTCACAATCATATCATTTTTTTTTGTTACTTTTCTCTTATTTACGTACTCTTAAAGTGGACGACACACTTGGACGTGCGCACGGTAAGTAACTTATTACAGAGTATAACTACTTCTTTCCGGTTGCGCCTTCTCTCTTCGATTTTCTACAACGTCTTCCTCGTCAGTCGTCACGGGACCAGCTTTAAAATCTCCATACGCCATCGCACACTTTTACTTTACGTTCGTAGATGGTCAGAATGCCCTTATTTTCCATGTCTCGATGGACTTCCGAATGGGTATGGGTCTTCTTGTTTGCCTATTTCTTGAATGTACTCGATTGTCATCAGCCTTCACCACTTGCAAAATAGTATTAGTCGAAGTTGGCGCGCGCGAGCCTTACCGTGATGACGAGAATCGGCGGGGTTGTCGCCGTCGTGGAAATCGTCGCCTCGTGCAACGGAGACGTGAGGAAGATTCGCAGGAAGAGTATTTCGCGTGCGATGCGTAATATTCACCGTCGCGAGATGCTTTACGATAAACATCGTACACGAGATCTTGCAACCTCGAGCCATTTGGAGTCGCTTGACTTTTTTTCGGCGATGGAACACAGGAACCATGTGGACCGTGAAAGATCAGCCTTAGCACTTGCCGCGGAAATGCAGTTTCTACGGCAACAACGTTGACAGTATCAAGGAGGAGGGGAGGAATAAGAGGCGGTCTTTTCAGTTTATGTCAGTAATGCCGATTGTCGATGCCTCCGGTGTTGTTGCTGCCGATGCCATTCACGGAGCCGGTGGAGCTAAGTATACCACTATCAATGCTATTCGCAGTCATTCTTTCTCGGAGCTCAGTCTCGTACTCCAAGATCAGACGTTTTATATGGCTCAGTTTATTGTGCAGATAGTCGAACCGTTCCTTCATCTGCTTGTACACCCGATTCTGCTTAATTTCCTTGTACTCGCGAACTATCTTCTCGGTGGTTTCCTGGAAAAGAAAAATGCCACCGCATGAGCATTCCTTCTTGTCCAACTTTGTTCAACAAATGCGATATCATTTACGAATTATATAAGTTACACGATATACGTACCACGCTTTCGAGCACGTTGCCCGCTGCCTTTTGACTTTGCAATAGTGTATACAAATGCGTGAAGCGGTTCGCGATTACGAGCACTTGGGAGTGCAACCTGCAGTATTCATCGTAGTTCCTGGTGAACTCCTCTCTGTAGCGCCTTTTCTGCTCCTGACTGCTTATTGTTGTAAATTCCCTGGGCGAATCGTTTCACATAAATATTATATATCGATCGACAAATTATGTTGAATTAACTCGCGTAATAAAAAAAAACATCGAATTTTTCGTTGCTATTTAAAACTATTTCCGCGATTTAATAAGCTAATATACTCACGTGCGATAGTCGAAATATTGCCCGATGTTTCCCAGACATACGAAAACGTCACTCGGCGGCAAGAGCGCGGCACTATCAATGGCATTATCGGCATAGGTAGGAGCCTGTCTCTTATACACATCTC
>NW_012066372.1:0-2733 GCF_000956235.1 Wasmannia auropunctata | reverse complement strand
TATATATATATATATATATATATATATATATTTGGATCTCGAAAGAAAAAAAAAACGTGAGGATACTCGCATATGCACGATGATGCTGGTGGGGCGACAGACGAATGAAATTATACATTACATTGATCGCAGTATAATGCAACGTGCATGCGCGTTCTCGCGCAAAATGTATGTTTCTCTATTTGAAATGCAATATCGGCGTAGGGTCGTTATAATCTAGCGGTGTATAACCCAATACCAATAGGATGGCCCAATAACGAGCCAATAACCCTCCAAGCTTACCATTCACGAAGTGCTATGAAATTAGCATAGATTGTTATGGTACGAAGATCAGCCTCGCGTATACGATGTGTTTGCGGGTAAACGCCACGAAGGAAGATCGAGAATAAATATTTACCCATGTAGTAAAAGCCTACGTGAATATGCATCGCCCATCAGGGACGGACGTATCGAATACGAGCGCGAGCGCTGTATATTTCGCGAAATTTTTAGGTACGCAGTAAAAAAAAGCCCCTCCTCTGCCCCCCGCCGTCCCATTTCCGTTGAAAGCCTTTTATTAAATCGAAAACTCTCTTTTCTACAATTTTCTATGGCAATGAACAAAAATTCCGTATTAGATTGTCCATTGTGACATAAAATCCGCCTGTGTGCGACGCTCGATGCATAATGCATTAGATTACTTATCGCGATGCGCAGAAACGATCGCCTTTGTTAGGAACAATTGTGTAAAGTTTATGCTGGACGTATAATACGATGTACGGACGGCGACGGCGTGCAGCAGCGTTGCACGTGCCCGGGCTATTCAGCGTTTTACACGAAATTAGGCGTCGTTTGACGTATAACGACAATGCTTTCCGCGCTGCGAAGGCATACATTCACACCCCGTCGGTGTAACGTCGCCGTCCCGTCGGGTTGTACGGAATGTCCAGGCGGCGGCGCACCCACAGGCTAATATTCGCAGCTCCGAATTTATCGCCGTGCGGAGACGGTCCGTCGGGATTGTCACGAGTCCGGCAACTTTATTTTCGCCGTTTGTGAGTTTGGCTTTTCGTATCTATTACGGCCGCTGCGGTGCCGGCCCCCGCAGGAAAATGAGCGACCCGGAGGAACTTTCCTGGGTTGGGATATCCCGCGGGATGAAGGCTGCTGGAATGACATAGACAGAAAGAGAGAGAGAGAGAGTGTGTATGAAAAAGTGACAGAAAGAGAGAGGAAGAAAAAGAGAGGGATACGCGTGGTGTGAGTCGTGTGTTTGCAACAAAGAGGAACCGCGGGGCTCTCGCAGCCCCGAGACTGTTTGCCAACGACCCTGGCGTCGGACGAGCAGGGGGGGGAGACGAATAGGTAACTTTTGACGAATTTACGGCGGCAGAAGAACATTGGCATCGCGCGACATTAGTCGAGCGCCTGCAACTTTGATTCTGTATAGGACTGGCGCGTTGGCTTCATAAAGAGGAGCATAGCGCGACAGAGTGATGTCTTGTTTGGGTAATTTCATTTGCGTTGAGAAGTTTGCATCGGTGGTATTAGTGGTGCTGCTGCGCATTCCTCCCCTCCCTCCTCTCTCTCTCTCTCTCTCTCTCTCTCTCCAACGCCGAGTTTGTGTCGCTAAATATTGAAGTGCCACGGGTGACGGCGGCGGCGGCAGCGGCGGCGGCGACGGGTGACATTTTCGCATTTCGAGAAGCTCTCGTATATATAAATAGACGGCTTCGCTTTTATTATTAATCAACAGCTTGATTTTAACGATACATGACATTTTATATGTAAGGCAACATAACTACCCCTTCGAGACTTCATTAACGCGTCGCGGCGTTGGATGGCTTATTTAACTTTGTCCCGTATCTAGCGCAATTGCACACAGTCGTGCGCGCGTGGGAGAAGGAATGTACGGCGAAGGAGAGGGGGGAGAGGAGGGAGATCCCTAAGTCCTGTTGGTAATTCCATTCGCCATGGCTAACTATGCACGGGATTATGTCCGTTACCGCTTCGCGCTCGCGGAGCTCTTCCTCCCGTGCGCGCGCGCACGACAAGATATAAATGTCATTTAAAAAATCCTGGTTTTTTGTGCGATTCTCCTATTCGCGTATGCCGCGATTCGCTCTGAAAGTTACGTAATGAGAATCGGAGGGGAAAACAAATATATATATATATACGCGCGCCACATCCATATTCGAAGTGTAAAAGCCACTCCCCGGTTTTCGCGCGCTTCGCGGGAGTTTATTTACGCCGCGTACGTCAACTACTGTGGAATAGTGGAAAAGCGAGACGTATGGAGAGAGCGAACTATCGATGTACTCGGGCGGGCGCACGCGATAGAAACGCGCCGGAGCCCGGACTCATTAATATTGCGCCGCGATAGCACCTGCTAGCAGCCCGATAAGTTCGCGTACATTTTAGTCGCGTGGCATGTTCTTTCTGTCCGCTTCCATCGCGGTGGGTAACTAATTCCGCGATTAGTTCCTCCTCATCATTCCGCGCGGCGGAAGGTGTAAACATTAAAAAGAGAGAAGAAGAAAGAAAGAAAAAACCTCGCGAATTAATTCAACGATGTGCCTTTCGTAAAGCCCGACGAGAACGCATTTCGCACGTAATCCAATTTGTCCAAGAATCCACCCTTTCAATATCGCGCGGCGGTTATCGATCGAATATCGAAAGATAGAGAGAGAGAGAAAGACTGTATCTTCGATATGTATGTCCTGCCTTATCATATATATATATATATATATATAT
>NW_012066371.1:0-1154 GCF_000956235.1 Wasmannia auropunctata | reverse complement strand
TATCCCCTGTGTGCCTTGTCGACTCAGTACATTATACGAAGTTATACGACGTTTCCATCCCAGTATCGTCTCGATACATCCGCGTGTATGCATCGGCCACGGTGCACGGTTTACACGCGTGTTCATCAGCCAGCCAGCCAGACAACCAGCCAGTCAGCCAGTCAGCCAGCCAGCCAGCCAGCCAGCCGACTCGCGTAGCTACGCGTTATGCACGCAGCAGCCTTACGCTCCGCGAAGTGGGAAGCGGATTTACCGCCTTACCCCGTCGCGAACAATTATAGACTCCCAAGTTCGACGCACGCCGCGATGATCGGCGTGAGAACGCGCGGCGAAGATTTACCCGACGCGTCCGTCGGTCCGATCGCACGATCTTACCGAAGTCTGGCGTATAGGATATCCGAATAGATCCGGATATTCACGGGATTTATGCTCGCCGCTTATATCATCCTCCTCGATGAATGTCCTGGAAACATTAACGCGCGTGCGAACGGAGCTCGTCAGATTGATGCAAACGAAGATACCACCGGTATATGAACTGACAGGCCTTATCCTTATAAGGAGGCATCCTACAATGGAGGCACGACAATCGAGATCGAGTCCGATCGCGAGACATCTAGATCGGTCAATACACCTCAAGGACGACGGAACAAAGAATATAGCGCCGTTCACGGCGGGCGACGAAAGAGAGAGAGAGGAGCCCACGACGGAATCGATTGGTCGCGCTTCTCGCGATCGGCCGATCCGCTCAGGTGCGTTCGTAGGCCCTTTCGACACGTGTATCCCGCGTGCGTTTCTCATGCCACGGGATTTTGCCTGCCTGCCTGCCTGCCTGCCTGTCGGCGGAGCGCAAGAAACGCAAAAAGGACGAGGCCGACGCGTCGGCCTGATAAATCGTCTCTCACGCATCCGCTTCCCGCGAGAGGAGATGAGGTCATATCGATGGTGCGAAGGTTGAAGCGCTACGGGAAAGACGAGGATGCGTCGAGAGGGGTACAGAATCCTCTCCTTTAGGTGTGTGTTGG
Organism: Wasmannia auropunctata; assembly: GCF_000956235.1. Classification (NCBI taxonomy): domain Eukaryota; kingdom Metazoa; phylum Arthropoda; class Insecta; order Hymenoptera; family Formicidae; genus Wasmannia; species Wasmannia auropunctata. The sequence goes on along the minus strand of NW_012066371.1, from coordinate 132 downwards.
TTGCACCGTGTCGTGGTACAAAGAGAGGCTTGCGTGCGATATCGTGATTGAATTTTGACGTTGGAAGATGAAGCGGGTATTGAAAGTGTAAAACACGAGGCGAAAGATGCATTTATTAAGTTTTTTTTTTTT
>NW_012066370.1:0-1079 GCF_000956235.1 Wasmannia auropunctata | reverse complement strand
CAGACGTGTGCTCTTCCGATCTAACTATACATATAATTGTTATTATATTATAGTAGTAATAATCATAGTTATAATACTTTGTAGTTACAGTTGCAAATACAAAAAATGTTTCTCTCAGTGTAGAGTTCAATATATTTGAAGAGTCGTGAGAGTCGGTTGTATGTCACACCATGCTCCAATAAAAAAATGCTCTCGCTGGAATATCGGATTTCGGCGCGATGTGCTTGGCGAGAGCTTTTTGGCAAGTAACGCCTGTGTTCCAGAATGAAATATTCAGCTCCGACGTTCGAAGACGAGCGGGATGTATCCTACCAAGGAACGAGGGCAACCGACCGGCTTGAAAGCGTGCCGGTGTCGAGTAAATCGACCTTAGAAAGACGGATAAGTTCTTGAATTATGTACAGAAAGCAAATTTGAATTTTGACTTTTAGCAAACCTCCGGCGGAGGAGTTCGCTGAGAATTAGCGGTTAACCGAGAACAAAGTGTTGATTCGCCCACGTATTTGAGTATAGGCGAGTATTTTCTTCATTTTTAACCGTTGGTATGCAAGAAAATAATTTATTTATAAGTATGTCATTTATATTTGGCAATATTCATATAATTATAATTGCCATAATTATCATTTGTGAAAATATAAATTATATAGACATATCACATCTCTCTCGTAGTTAGTTACCTATACAGCGACAAATTTGATTTTCGATGTTATAAATACAAAAAAACTACGCTTCGCTTCGACCGCGTTTCGTCTGTTTATTTGACGAGTAAACGTATAGGAATTATTTTTATCCGACTGCACGTGCATTAATGAAATTTGCAACGTACCGAAATTGTATTGGTTTGAGCCTGATATAAATGACGAGACAGATGCGTCGGTGTTGGCACACAATGCGCCAATATTTGTTCAAGCCGGTTATCGTTTAATTTAATCTACAGACTGACCGTTTTATATAAACCGGAAATTTTCGGAAAGAGAGAGATATTCTCGCGTTGAACACGATCTCGCTTTTTGCCCGCGGGCACGTATAATCGAGCTGAGCTCGCTGACGGCAACCGTGCGAGGATATATGCACGTACT